>NW_023663205.1:0-10000 GCF_015228065.2 Penaeus monodon
GGGGTGGTCCGATAGACTACGACCAACCGCTGGCTATCACCGGCCCTCGGCGGAAAACTACACAGTTGAGTCGAAGGAACCGTTCGAGATGCTGCAGCAAGGTAAAGCATCTGACCTTTTGTTTTTCTTATTCTGTAAAGAAATGTTATATCAATGTTTTACATGTCCTTTTTTGTCTTAGTCTTTTTTTCTTGCATCTATTTACAGGCGGTCCCCGGGCCCTCGGGCGGAATCCTCCTCAGGCTCGCACGAGGAGGAGGTTCCACAGCAGGCACACTGCCAGTTGACACACGCATCGTCGGTGGCGTCGGTGTTGCTCTGCTGAAAGAACCACGGCGCAGAGGGAGACAGGGTGATGTGCAGTTGCTGCGGCACCTCACTAGCCCAACACCATGTTTTCAGGCGTTTCATGCCTGAAGCATGTGGATTGGCTGTACATAGTGTAATATAGTAAATTATCTACATAGTTTCTATGTATTATTATTGAAATGAAAAAACATTATTATTACTTTAATTATTAGTATTATTGCCCAAAAAATATATTTAACTGTAATAATAACAATAATAATAATAAAAGTATAATAATAATAATAATCGTTATAATATTGTATAATATCATTATTGTTATCATTATCATTATTATTCTTTTACTGGTAGTATTATTGCAAAAATAATTATTGAGAACAGTAATAATTACAGTAATAACGTTTTATAATAATATTATATCATATTTTAATTAACATCGTTATACTGTAATTATTATGTTCTAATAATTATTTTTGCAATTATACTACCAGTAAAAAGAATAATAATGATAATAATAACAATAATTATATTAAAACAATATTATAACGATTATTATTATTATTATTATACTTATTATTATTATTTTTTACTTTATTACAGTTATAATTATTTTTGGGCAATAATACTAACAATTAAAGTAGTAATAATAATAATAATAATAAATAATAATAATAATGATAATAATAATATAATAATATATAATAATAACAGTAATAATAATAATTAATATGATAATAATAATAATAATGAAATAATATAATAATAATAATAATAAATAATAATAATAATAATAATAATATTGATAATAGTAATAATAATATATTGACATAATAATGATAATAGTAATATATTAATAATCATCAAATGTTATCCAAATTCTCTTTATTCTCACTTTTATCATCATTACTGTCATGATTAATAGAATTCTGGTAATTATTATCATTATTACCCTAATACTCGAACCTACGTCACTCCAGGTATGAAACCGGAGGAACAGTGCTAAACCAATCAAGCCCACACAACCCACTAAAACGAGTGTGTAAACTAGGATCTAAATACCTCCATAGACATTACCTATCTAACTCATACATGAATAATGATAGCGAGGTTTTACACACACTCGCTGGGCACCCGTGGAAATTGATTTAGGAATTCAAAAACCGAAATCAGGTATACCGAAAAATATATGAAAAATGGAATAATGCATAATGATTTACATATATGACAATCCACTCTGACCAGGTCTCAAAACTAGGTCACTATGAGGGCCATGCACCAGTAAACGGACATACATATCTACATATAAATATAACGCATATCTAGTCATATTCATACATCTATATGAATACATATATACACATATCTATATACATGAATATATATACATATATACATTCGTATATATATAAAATCTATACATAAATACACACACATATACATATATATACATATACATATATATATTATATAGATATATATATATATACATACATATACATATACATATATATGTACATATACATATATACTATACATATAATATATGCATATATACATATACATATATATACATATGCATATATGTACAATACATATACATATATATACACCATATACATATATAACATATACAGATATTTACATATAAATATATATATGCATATAGATCATATATATATACATATATACATTTACACCATATATATATCTATATATAATATGATATATATATTCTCTCTCTGGTCTTTCTCTCTCTCTCTCTGCTCTCCATCTCTCTCTTTGTCTCTCTCTCTGTCTCCTGATCTCTACTCTCTCTGTCTCTGTTTCTCTTTTCGCAACTCTCTCGCTCCTTCGCTCTCTCTCTCTCATCTCTCTCTCTCTCTGTCCCCCTCTCTCTCCCCCTCTCTCTCTTCTCTCCCCCCTCTTGTGTCTGTCTTCTCTCTTCTCTCTCTCTCTCTCTATGTCTCTTTTTTATATATATATATATATATTAATCATATATATATATGAAAGAGAAACAGCCACCTCGAAATGAAACTAAACCGTAACGTTCGAAATCTTCACGAGTTCCTCTTCAGACGAATAACAACCGAAATGGATACACTGAGAAAAGTTTGGCAAGTCTATAGTGCTAGAGAGCAGGGCGACCAGAGCTGAATCAGGTCTCGGAGGGTCAAGTCGAAAGGCTGGGGAAGGCTTGGCTAACTAAAACTAACGAGGAGGTAGATCATCCAGGCCCCATTGACCAGAACTCAAGTTGAATTAGGCATTTTGTCTAAATTAAAGAGATTCTAACCATTTTCTTGAGGAGAATTGGCTGATTTAGAATTAATTTAGCGCTTTTTCCAATTGTTTTCTAATTGGTTATCGTCACCGTTTATTCGGATAGCTCCGTTGCGCTAAATTAGTGTTGATGATGCATTTCTTCATGTTTCGTAAATCGCTTAGATTGCTTAGAAAGTTACCCCGTTGGTCATTTGTTGACTACCTTTTAGCCATTGCGCGCGTAAGAGCGCTTTTGAAGCGAACGCATCAAAGATCCCTCCGCGAGAAACTTAACCTTCTCTGTTCAACGTAGCGCGTGGTGTAAATTTTTCGGCTTACTTGACTCGGTCGTAAATGTATCTTATTATTCCTTTCACGTTACAAAACCGAACTTTTAAGTTTGGTTTTATCTTTGTGCTTACAACCAGCGCAATCCTGTTAGATAATTAAAGGTCTTGATAGTTTTCATTGCGAAGGCAAAACAAATCCTCGAATACAGATCTAGCTACCTTAAAGGTGTCGTGTTAAATCCGATTCTTGATTTATTCGAACGATTTCAAAGTACCCCGAACGTTTATTTCTTGGGCACACTAAATCACTTACACGTAATTTGGATGTTATGATTACCAAAGCCGACAAAGGTAATAACGGAGTTATCCCTTGTAAATCTGATTATTTAGCAAAGCTCTTCCTTTTGAACGACACTTGACGTATCAAAAACTGCGCTCCAACCCGTATTCTTCGTCACGGAGTCATTTCGTAAAAACCTTAGACGTATTGCTGCCTTTTGTCCTGACCACCCAAATTCTTTGTCGCTTCAGAACGGTTAATCCCTCATTTCCGTATTTTTATGGCCTTCCTAAAACTCACAAGGCCTGTATTTCGTCTTGCAACTCAGTTTACCCGTCTTATTTAGACTCATGGCTAGCGAGCGTTTTTTAATCTCCTTTTATGGGGTCCTTCTGATAGTCATATTAAACGTTCAATGGATTTCATTGATAGGTTAGAAACTTGCCGACGCACGGTAAGAAATTAGTGAGTTTGATGTAGATTCTTTTGTTCATAATGATCCGCTTGAAGATGTGTTAGAATTTCTTGAAAGAAAAACTTAATCAGCTCGTGATAATCCCTATTCCGGTCAATTGCTTTAGCGATCTCATTAGTTTGTGCGTCACGATATGTCTTTACTTTTGACGCGAATTTTATTACAAATCAGTGGTACTCGCGATGGAAGTATCTTAAGCCCGGTTCTTGTCGAATTTATATATGGAGATGTTTGAAAATCTGAACTCCTTCCGTCGATTCTCCCTCCGACACCGACACAGTTTGGTTCGTTATGTTGATGATGTATTTTCCTATGTTGGCAATGAACCGTTTACAGATTTCGATGAAATTTTTCCGTAAGACTCAACCACCTCGCGCGTAATATCAATTTTTAAATTAAATGGGAAGATTCCAGGGAAATTGCCAATTTCCTCAGACATAACTGTTGATTCAATGTATTTGGCTCGCTTAAATTTTTCGGTTTACGTAAACCTACTCCATGCGACGCCGCCGCTAATTATCTTCATTTTTTCTCGAGTCACCCGTTTATATGTAAAAAGTCATATTCTCGGTCCATGGTTCGTAGGGCATATAGAATTTGTGACAATGATTTATTGATATCGGGAGCTTGACGTCCATTTTAGAAACTTTTCGAAATTAATGATATCCCCGTTTCTCTCTTAAATCGGGCACACTCATTTCTGCGAGAGGAATTTTATCCTCATTCCCGTAATTCTCAACGGGATAGTGGCCAGTAATCTATTAATTGTTCCGTATAACACGTCCCTCTATGAAAAACGCACATGTTAAGGGCGTGCACTGACATTGTCTTTACTTATCCGAATACGTTGCGTAATACTTTAGTAAACATAATGACGGCTAGCGGTGCTCTTGAGACTTCTCCCGTTATTTACAACTATCCTTGAAAGATTGCCCCAAGTTTTACATAGGTGAGAACCGGTAAAGCTTTTGAAGAAAGAATTAATGACAATGCAGCGGATGTTAATTTGCTAGAAATCAAATGGCGTGTTTCGTTCAATTTACGTGGATAAGGTCACCGGCTTAACTGGAATGCGCTAAATTAATTCATAAATCAGCCATTCGTACGCACGAAAAATGTTAGAATCTCTTTTAATTAGAAAAACTTGCCTAATTTCAACTTGAGTGCTGGGTCAAATGGGGCCTGGATGATCTTACTTCCTCGTTTAATTTAGCAAAGCCTTCTCCCCCAGACTCTTCGACCTTGACCTTCCTGAGACCTGGATTCAGCTTCTTGTTTGCCCTGTCTCTCTATTCACTATATATACTTGGCCAAATTTTCTTCCTTGTATCCATTCGGTTTTAATTCGTCTGAAGGAGTACCTCGTGAAGAGTTTCGAAGGCGTTACGGTTAGTTTCATTTTCTACTGTGGCTGTTTCTCTTTCCACTTTGTGTAACGTATGTATAGTAGTATATATATATATATATATATATATATATATATATATTATCTATATATAGTATATATATGTGTGTGGTGTTGTGTGTGTTTGTGTGTGTGTTGTGTGTGTGTGTGTGTCGTGTGTGTGTGTGTGGTGTGTGTGGTGTGTGTGTGTGTAAATATATCTATATATATATATATATCATACACATATATGTAAATATATACTATCTAATATCGTATATATATATAATATATTCTAACACACATCTTATGTAAATATATCATAGTATAATATAAATCTAATATATATCTATCTCTTCCCTATCTGTAAATATATATATATCTATATCGTATAAATAATATATATATATATATCTATCTATGTATTTATATATATATATAATTGTATGTATACTAATATATATATATATATATATATCTATATAATATATATGTATACTATATCTCTGTCTCACTCAGATCTATCCTCTCCGGTTTCTATCTTTACCTCTATTCTATATCTATCTGTCTCCTCTATATCTCTTTACTATCTCCTCTCTCTATATATATATCTCGCTAGATCGCTAGACTCGAAGATATATCATATATATCCCCTCTCTTCTCCCTCTATCTCCCCATCTCTCCATCTGTTTTATATCTTTTTATCTCCTACATCTCTATACCTCTACTTTTCTTCTTTCTATCTATATACCACTAATTTACCTCTCTCTCCATTTATCTTCATACCTACATCTCTATCCTATATACATACCTATCTTCTCTATCTATCTCCTCTGTCTCTATATCTCTCTCTTCTCCTCTATCTCTTTACCTGCCTATCTCATCTCTATATCCTATCATCTCTATCTCTATTCCTATATTATATACCCATCTCCACCTACCCCCCCCACACCCACACACAACCCCACCTCTACTCTGCCTCTCTCTAGTCTCTCCTATCTCTCTATATCTCTCTCTCTCTCTTCTCTCTATCTGTCTCCCTCTCTCTACTCTCCATCTACTCTCTCTATCTATTTTCTCTCTCATCTCTCTCTCTCTCTCTCTTCTTTATATATCTATCCCTCTATCTACCTATTTCCCACATATCTCCAACTATATTACATCTCTCTCTCAGTCTTATTCTCGTATCCTATCTTCGTATCATCTATCTTCTATATATATCTCCTATAATGTACTATATATAATAAAACCTATATCTACATATCATCTTGGCATATATATGTATATATATTGCATATAGATGTATATATATGTACATATATATATAATAAACCTATATATCCATATATATGCATATATAGTATATATATGCATATATATGTATATATACATAATCTTTACACCACATCTAATATATATGCCATTATATATACATATAGATATATATAATACATAAAAATATATCTACATATATCTCATAATTATAACTATATATATATAAATATATTTACCTATATTAAACATTGTATACCTAATATTACATATATATATACACACCACACACATACACACACACACATCACACACGTATATATCTATATATATAGATATATATATATTATATAGTTAGATATATAGATATAGATATAGATAGATTAGATAGATAGATAAATACACACACATATATTACATATATGTACATCATATATACACTATATATAAAATATTATATCATATGTATATAACATATGTATCATATACATATATAACATATTTACATATATATGAAATTAAAAAAACCCCAACCAAAAAAATTAAAAAAGTCCCCTTTGAAGGGCTGTAGAGGACGTTGAGTTTTCCTGTTTTTGGTCGGGGAAACCCTTTTCAGGCCCCCAACCCTATCCCTACTAATAGAGTTGCGGTTTATAAAGACCTGCGATTTCCCTGTATTACGGCCTGACCCTCTCAAGAGGAGAGCCGGCGAGTTCTCCGGTCCCTTCGAGAATTGAGGCTTTGTACGTGGTCGTACTCCTGGTCCCAATCTGCTACAAGGGGACTGGGGCTGTAGACCTCCCCCAGGCGAATACCAGAGTCGCAAGAACTCTCGTAGGCACCAGGAAGAGTACAGGAGAAGGGAAGTAGTGAGTGGCAGAGATAGAGAGTCCAAGAGTGTTTGATCACCGGGGCTCCGAATACAGGTGTTCAAAGCCGAAGCTACACGCTTATTCAGGGCCTGTGTATCAAACAACGACCGATAGCAAGGGTCGGTGACACACAAACTAGCCTGGTCAAGGTCGCGGTAAACCACGGTGGCTTGACGGAGCTGTCTGTATGTCACCTATCAAGTTTTAGCTCTCAGTAACATAAATGTTACATAAGTCAAAACTGGGTTTGATAGCTAAAGAGCTTGCAAACACACCGTGAGCGAGGGCACAACAAAGAGATTAGCGCAGCTTAGCAGTATCTGGCAAGTCGGGGAGCGAGCTCACCGATTGGCTGGATAATGCTGTACTGACTATGATCTATAGGTTGTGGCTGCTGGTTTTGACCTCCCCAAGGATGAGAAAATTTTGGCAAGTATATATAGTGATAGAGAGACAGGGCGAACAAGAGCTGAATCAGGTCTCAGGAGGGTCAAGGTCGAAGAGTCTGGGGAAGGCTTTGCTAACTAACGAGGAGGTAAGATCATCCAGGCCCCATTGACCAGCACTCAAGTTGAAATTAGGCATTTTTCTAATTAAAAGAGATTCTAACATTTTTCTTTCGTACGAATTGGCTGATTTATGAATTAATTTAGCGCTTTTCCAATTGTTTTCTAATTGTGAGCGTCACCGTTTATTCGATAGCATCCGTTGCGCTAAATTAGATGTTGATGATGCATTTCTTCATGTTCGTAAATCGCTTAGATTGCTTAGAGAAGTTACCCCCGTTCAATTTGTTGACGACCTTTTAGCCATTGCTGCGCGTAGAGCGTCTTTTGAAAGCGAACGGCATCAAAGATCCCTCCACAAGAAACTTAACCGTCTCTGTTCACGTAGCGCGTGGTGTAAATTTTCGCTTACTGACTCGGTCGTAAATTTATCGTCTTATTCCCTTTCACGTTACGAAACCGAACTTTTAAGTTTGGGTTTATCTTTTGCTACCAAACCAAGCGCTAATCACTGTTTAGATTATATTAAAGGTCTTGATAGTTTCATTGCGAAGCAAAACAAATCCTCGAATAAAGATCTCAGCTACCTTAAAGGTGTCATGTTAATTCCGATTCTTGATTTATTCGACGATTTCAAAAGCTTACCCCGACGTTTATTTCTTGGCCACTAAATCACTTAAACGTAATTTGGATATTATGATTACAAAGCCGACAAAGGTAATAACGTAGTTATCCTTAATAAATCTGATTATATAAGCAAAGCTCATTCCCTTTTGAACGACAACTTGACGTATCAAAAACTGCGCTCCAACCCGTATTTTTCTGTCACGGAGTCATTTCGTAAAAACCTTAGACGTATTGCTGCCTTTTGTCCTGACCCCAAATTCTTTGATCGCTTCAGAACGGTTAATCCCTCTATTCCGTATTTTTATGGCCTTCCTAAAACTCACAAGGCCTATTATTTCGTCTTGCAACTCAGTTACCCGTCCTTTAGACTCTGGCTAGCGAGCGTTTTATCTCCTTTTATGGGGACCTTTCTGATAGTCATATTAAACATTCAATGGATTTCATGGATAAGGTTAGAAACTTGCCGACGCACGGTAAGAAATTAGTGAGTTTTGATGTAGATTCTTTGTTCACTAATGTTCCGCTTGAAGATGTGTTCGAATTTCTTGAAAGAAAACTTAATTCAGCTCGTGATAAGATCCCTATTCCGGTCAATTGCTTTATCGATCTCATTCGTTTGTGCGTCACGAATAATGTCTTTACTTTTGACGGCGAATTTTATTAACAAATCAGTGGTATCGCGATGGGAAGTAGCTTAAGCCCGGTTCTCTGCGAATTTATATATGGAGATGTTTGAATCTGAACTCTTCCGTCGATTCTCCCTCCCGACACGCGTTTGGTTTCGTTATGTTGATGATGTATTTTCTATGTGGCAAGTGAACCGTTCAGATTTCGATGAATTTTTCAGTAAACTCAACAACCTCGCGCGTACTATCAATTTTAAGTAGAATGGGAAGATTCAGGAAATTGCCATTTCTCGACATACTGTTATTCAATGTATTTGGGCTCGCTTAAATTTTCGGGTTTACCGTAAAACCTACTCACACCGCTAATTAGCTTCATTTTTTCTCGAGTCACCCGTTATATGTTAAAAAGTCAGTAGTCTCATCCATGTTTCTTAGGGCATATAGAATTTGTGACAATGAGTTTATTGATCGGGAGCTTGACGTCATTTTTGAAACTTTTTCGAAATTAGGATATCCCCGTTTTCTTCTTAAATCAGCACACTCATCTGCGAGATGGAAATTTTATACTCATTCCCGTAATTCTCAACAGGATAGTGCCAGTAATCTATTAATTGTTCCGTGATAACCCGTCCCTCTATGAAAAACGGCACATGTTTTAAAGGCGCTGGCACTGACATTGTCTTTACTTATCCGAATACGTTGCGTAATACTTTAGTAAAGCAAAATGCGGCTAGCGGTGCTCTTGAGACTTCTCCCGGTATTTACACTATACCTGTAAAGATTGCCCCAAGTTTTACATAGGTGGAGACCGGTAGAGCTTTTGAGAAAAGAATTAATGAACATCAGGCGTGAGTGTTAGATTTGCTAGAGAATCAAATGCGTGTTTCATTCATTTACGTGATGAAGGTCACCGGCTTAACTGGAAAAGCGCTAAATTAATTCATAAATCAGCCAATTCGTACGAAAGAAAAATGTTAGAATCTCTTTTTAAATTTAAAAAAAATGCCTAATTTCAACTTGGTGCCGGTCAAAGGGCCTGGGTGATCTTACCTCCTCGTTAGTTAGCAAAGCCCTTCCCCAGACTCTTGACCTTGACC
>NW_023663206.1:7500-12500 GCF_015228065.2 Penaeus monodon
TTATATTTTAATAGAAATCTAATAATACTTTTATTTCTCTACCTTTTCGATACAAAGTTTTTTTTTTTTTTTTTTTTTTTTTTGTGTGCGTATATATATATATATATATATATAAGTATATATATATATATAATATATTAGATATATATCGTATATTATATGCATATACATACTACACCACATACATATTTATATATCTCTCTCTCTCTCTTTCTCTCTTTATATATATATATTATATATATATTATATATATTATATATATATAATATATATCTATATAATAATAATATATATATATATATATTATATAACAGTATATACATGTATACGTACATATAATCTTATATATATAAATATAATAGTATAGTATCATATAGTCTATATATATATGATTATCTATAGATATATATATGTGTGTGTGGTGGTGTGTAGTGTATAGATCTATATCTATCTATCTATATTTAATCATATCTATATCTATCTATCTATCTATATATATATATCTCTATATTATATCTATATCTATATATATATATATAATTTGTGTATGTGTGTGGTGGTCTTTTTTTTTCGTGTGTGTGGATGGTGTGTTTGTATGTATAATATAATATATATTATATCTGTATATAGTATATAATATATATCATATATATATATATATTATATATATATATATATACATATATTCATTTATTTTATTCATTTATTTATTTTATATATGCATACAAACACGCATATTTATTTATTTATAATATACTAGAACACACACATTTTATATTTTCTCTGCCTCTCTCTCTCTCTCTGCCTTTCTCTCTCTGTCTGTCTGTCTCTCTCTCTCTCTCTCTCTCATCCTTCTCTCTCTCTCTCGTCCTCTCTCTCTCTGCTCTCTATATCTATATTATAAATATGTTATATATATATATATATATCTAATATATATCCAGATATAACATATGTATATATGTAATAAATATATATATATAATATAACATATTTATATAGACAGGTATACATATTATATAATATATATATATATTATGATATATATATATCTATATATATAATATATTATGTATTTATAATATATATTATAATATATATATTCATATATAATATATAATCATCTACATGATATATCTATATATATTTATATTATATATATAATATATGCGTATTATATATATTATATATATATATACTTATATAACACACACACCCACACCGATATTTAACAACACACACAGACACACCACACACACCACACCCCACAGTCCCACCCCATATCCACACACCACCACACACACACCACACACACATATATATCATATATATATATATATATTTATAATATAATATATATTATGTATATAATAGTATATATATCTGAAAATACAGATGGTTGCAAACCGCATAATGCCAAACCTACACACAAAAACAATCACACACATCACACACCACACATCACACACACACACACACACACACACACACGATCTATATTATAGGAGGGTATATATTATATAATATAATATATATATATATATATATAATATATATTATATATATATGTATATATATATATATATATATATATAGTTTGATATGCATATATTATATCTATATATATATAGTATTATCTCTCATCTATATCTTCTCTACATATATTATATATCTATCTATCTAATATATTTTTTTTTTTTTTTTTATATTTATATCATATATATCTACTATATATATATACTATATATCTATCTCTCTCTCTTCTTCTATATAGATTCTCTCCTATTATCTATAATCTCTGATGTGTGTGTGTTTGGGTACATGTGTTGTGTCTATCTCTCTCTCTTCTCTCTATCTCATACTTATTCTCTAATCTCTCTCTACACATCTCTATCTATTTATATATCTCAATCTCTAATATCCTCTAATACTCTCTCTTACTCATCTATATCTACCTTGTGTCTTTGTGTTTTTTTTTTGTCGTGTTGGGTGTTGTGTGTGTATTATGTATGTCTTATGTATGTTTGTCTGCATTTATATACTATATATCTCTTATAGTAAATATATAGTCATCTATATCATATCAACTTGTGTGTGTGTGGGTGGTGTGTGGTGGTGTGGTGTGTGTGTGTGTGTGTGTGTGTGTATTGTGTGGTGTGTGTGTGTGTTAATTTCTTTCAGGTTGTGCTCTATTTATACCATACATCCATACCTCATTTTATACTTTCTTCTCTCTCTCTCTCTCTCCTCTCTCTCTCTCTATCTCTATCTCTCTCACTCTATATACTATGTTATATATATTCTATATATACCTATATATTATCTACTAATCTACTACATCATGTATATCCTGTATCACCTCTTTAGCTATCTCTATCTCTACATTCCTAGATCTCTATATCTATATCATCTCTATCATCTATATCTCTCTACTATATATCTCTTATATGGTATATGCAATACATACTTGATATCTACACACACACATATATTACTATATATATTCTATATATAATATATATATCTATATAGTAATATATATGATATATAATATGTATACATTCATATATATATCAAGAATCATTAAAAAAAAAATCTGTATATATATAATAATAGATATTATGTATATATGATATATATATATATATATTATATATTGTTATAATCAAAGTTCTTGCTCGAATAAGTCTGTCTAATGGAGAGTTGCTTTTACTCAGCTAGGGGATTTATCAAACGGGTACAGAGCCACTTAAGCGTAAACTTCTAAAGGTAGTCCAAATCGTGAACATTCTTATCAAAGATAATTAGTATCTTTCAATAGTTTTAGATTTCTAATTGTTCTCAATCTTCATTACTTAACATTAAATCATTATATATTTTAATCACCATTGCATAACTGAAAGAATGGAACAAGAAGTGTTGGAAATATAAACACTAGTAGTGCTTTATTGTTTTCTAAGAAGTTATTACACGCTGGCAACTGCCACAAGTATTATAATACAAATGAATGTGAAACACCGTTTAACCTTCAATTAACACGAATTTCAATAAGTGGGTACTCCCCCCCGCAAGTTTCTCGGTATAATCTTAAAACAAGACAAGGTCATTGTTGCCCAAAATCAAGAAAAAATACTCTGGTTCTGACATAACCACTATGAGCATCACCCAAACACAGTCCTTTTTAGCACCACTTAATAGCTAGGCATTCCAAATACCACTATTACATATTATATACATATAATCATGAGGGGACGGGGCTACCGAGGTAAACCAACTTACAGCTAAATTATAGCCAAAAAAAACGTGAAATCCAGAAGACTCACCTCCATCAAGTTCCAGTTCGATTCCGCTGAGTCAAACTTTTCCCTTTGACAAACTTTTTCCACTATAATTTAACAATTGCTGAGAGTGTTTCTATTTATATATATAATATATACATATATTATAGATTCTATATATATAAAGTATTATATATATATTATATATATATCTATATATTATATGCATATATCTATAATATTACATATAGAATCATATACATATAATATAGATATATATATAGATATATATATATATATAGATATATATATATATATATATATCAGATGAAATTGTTTGTATATATATATTACTACTATATATATATATATCTCTATATATATATTATTATATGATATATATATGCATATACCATAGCAATACATATATAATCTATATATATATATATAATAATTAATATATTATATATATATATATAACGGATATATATATATATATATATAATATATCTTATCATATCTATATATATCTATATATTATTATTTATACAATAGATATATATATTAGACTATATTATCATACATATACATATATATATACATAGTATAATTATAACTATCTATATATTCTATATAGTATATATATCATCATAATATAAATGTGTAAACATATATATTAATATAGAATATATATAATATATATATATTATAATTATATATATATATATACCTATATATATCACATATCTGTGTGTGTGTGTGTGTGTATATATATATATCTACATCTATATCCTATTATCTATCTATTATATAAAATCTATATATATATATATTAGATATATATATATAATAATATATACATAATATATATATATATATATATATATATAATATATTATATATATATAACGATCATCTGTGTGTTTGTGTGTGTGTATTTCTATATCTATAATCTATCTATAATCTATCTATCTATCTATCTATCTTATCTATCTATATATAATATATATATATATATATATATATATATATATATATATATATATATATATATTATATATATATATATATCTGCATCAATATAGATACATATATACATAATATTATATATATATGATATATATGTACTAAAAAAATCTATCTTATATATATATATACTATAGAGTAGATATATATATGATATGTATATATATTATATATTCATATATATATCATTATATATATATATATAATATATTATATAATATCCCATACATATCTTGTGTGTGTATCTGTTTGTGTGTGTGTCTGTGTCGTGTGTAGTCCATATATATTATTAAAAAAAAATTAATAATATATAGATCTATATATATATATATCTATTATATTATAATAGTATATATAATATATATTTGATATATATGCATATATATCTATATATATATATCTCTTATATCTAAATATATGCCTATCATATATATATATATATTATAATATTATATATAGATAGTATATATAGATATATATATATATATATATACACACCCCCATATATAATACCAACCTATACCATAATTACACACATACATACATATATATTTTATATATATATATATATATATATGGTATATATATATATATATTATATATATATATATATATATGTGGTTTGTGTGTGTGTGTGTGTTGTTGTTTTGTGTGGGTGGGTGCGTGTGTTTGTGTGTGTATGAATATATAATGCAT
>NW_023663207.1:0-15197 GCF_015228065.2 Penaeus monodon
AGATATTTTTTGATATATTTTTAATCTATAAATATATAAAATATATATATATATATAAAATATATATATATATATATATATTTTTTAAAAAAAAAACCCCCCCCCCCACCACACCACACCACCACCCCACGCCGCCGCACCCACAACCCAAACACACCCACACACACCACACCCACACCCCCCCCCCCCACCACCCCACACACCACCACACCACAACATATATATAATATATAATAATATATATATATAATTATATATATAATATTATTATATATATATGTATAATTTTATACGCCCTTTTCCCCTTATTCTTTAGTAGAATATGGGGGAAAGGGAACATAGATCCTAAAAAAGAAAGAAAGGAAAAAGAGGGAAAAAATTTTTGAAACCATTTTGCAACCTTCTTTCTTTTCCCAAAAGAGAGGGGGAGAAAAGGGGAAAGGGGGGGGGGGAGAGAAAGGGGAGAGGGGAGGGGGAAAGGAAAAAGGGAGAAAGAAAAAGGAGAAAAAGAGAGAGAGAGAGAGAGAGAGGGGAGAGAGAGAGAGAGAGAGGGGGAAAGAGGAGAGAAGGAGAGGGGAGAGAGAGAGAGAGAGAGAGAGAGAGTGGGAGAGAGAGAGAGAGAGAAAAGAGAGAAAAGAGAGAGAAAAGAGAGATACGGGTAGGGAAGAACGAAAGTGAGAGAAAAAGAAAAGAGAAACGGGTAGATAGACAAAAAAGAGAGGGTAGATAGTAGCGAGATGAGAGGGAGATAAATCTACAAAAAAATAGAGGGGAGGAAAGACATAAAGGGAACAGACGAGGGATGGATGGAGATAGAGTAGAGAGATAGAGAGATAGAGGAGTTTGGATAAAGATAGATAAAGAGGTTAAGTTGTATAGGGACAAAATGGGTCCCCCTTTAATGTACGTACTGAATTAAAAGTGGTCTGCCGTGACGAAACAGTGCCCTTGATAAAACAAAAACCGAAACCGCAACCAATGTCCAAAACAAAAAATCAATACCGGAAATCTTTACCTACTTTACATATGCTTTTTATGTTCGTACATGAGCTCATAAAAAAATATGAAACAAAGATATACTACAGACATATCCCCCCCAATGCAGGTGACGGTGACATAGATTAATATCCGCGTAACCACAAACCTTATCGGAGTGAAAGCAGGAAATTGGGTGGACAAAATCGGACCCCCTTCATTACGTAATAAAATGTGAAAGTAGGCCAGGCCGGGACGAATCAGGGACCTTGACGAAACCAAAAACCGCAAACCGCAACCAATGTCCAAAACAACAAACATCCCGGGGAACTTTTAACCTACTTTCACAGCGCTTTTTATGTTCGTACATGACCATCAAAAGAAAAATAATGAAACAAATATGTACACGACGAGTTCCCCCCCAACGCAGGTCGGGTGACATGATTAATGATCACAGCGAACCCCAACAATATCGAGAGTAAAAGGGGATAATGTCACGAGGAACCCACTGCCCCGTAGAAACGATGGCTAACGCTCCCCTTTGGGGTTAAAAAGGGTGCATATAACAAAGATGCCATAAAGGGTGTTTTAACTAATCAATCCGTATCCGAAATCATTTCATGTCGTGATGTACAGCGAGGTTTCCCCCTCCAATGCAGGTTGACATAATCAATGACACCTGGAATCACAAAACCCCTTATCGAGAGTGAAAGCAGGTAATAATCATAGGTAACCACAAAACCATAGTCGAGGGAAAACAACATCCCTTACGCCCAAAAATAGACATCAAACAGAAAGAGACAAAATCCGAAACCGAAATCATTACCCGTGGGCAATGCTCAGATGATCACCCGCGGCCCCTCCACCCCACCGCAATATTCACCATTTTTAAAATTTACCGAGATGAAAATTTAAATTCTTTTTACAGGGGGGAAAAACCGCTTCCTAATGACTGAATTGAAAAATCAATAAAAAAAGGTCACACAGGTTGCAAATGACCGAAAATTTTGCTCCCTTACTGTACCGAGATAAGAAACAATTTAAGTGTGGGATTAAAAAAATCGTTATACAATATTTTTTTTTTTGATTGTATAAACACTATACAATGCGCCGCCACAAACAACACACACACCACCACCCAAACACACACACCACACACACCAACCACAAAAAACCCCACACACACCACACACACACCCCCACCACCCCCTTTCCATACCCCCCCACCACCACCCGCAATATTCACCATTTTAAAAAACTTGTCCGGGATCGAATTGCCCCTTTACAGATAAAGATCACCCCCTTTAAATAATAAATCCAAAAGTCCCTCAAATGATGCAAATACACACACCAAAAGGGGTTCCCTCCACCCCCCTCCTCCTCCCCAAACCCCCCCTTCCCTTCCTACCCCCCTGCCCAAATTTCCCTCCATCCCCAAAGCAATAATAGTCAAAAAAAAGTGCAAAAAAAACAAATCACAAGTCTTATTTAAGGAGAAATACAGTCCGCACAAAGTGCGAGTGATCCCCCCTCCAAGAATGATAAATCAAAACCCAAACCCGATGCCATGCACTGAGACCCACCCCCCTCACCCCCCCTCCCCCCCTCCACCCCGTCCCCGCAATTTTCATCGTTTTTTGAATTTTGTACCCGGACGGAATTGACCCTTTAAGACGAGTGCCCCCCTCCTAATGAATAAAACTTCAAAATAAATAACCCTTCAAGGTTTCATATATCTTTTAGTACAAAAACCAAATAAAAATCATATCGCCCCGAATTTCATATAATGAGGATGATAATTATTATTTTCTTTTTCAGGGGTATGACGGTGGGGGGGGTTTTTTGCACTCTCGTTTGAGGTTTAAAAAACCAGAAAAGGAAAAATCCTTTTTAACCCTTCTAAGATTGCAATGTTCGCATTCGAAAATATGAAAAAAATATATGCATATGACACATCCATTTCTCACTCCATATGCATATAAAAAAAAAAAAAAGAAAAGACCATAACAAATCTTTACAAATGTTTACAATGCAAAATAAAAAAAAGAGCAACTTAAAAGAATATTCAACAGAAATTTTTAACTTTCGCGGGGAACGATTGAAAATTTGCAAATCCTCTTTTCTTTTAACATATTATCAGTGTTTTACATCCCAAAGGCCTTCATAATAAAAAAAAATTCAGTGAAAAGGATCATGAAACTCTTGTTGTCCCAAAACATGCCATTAATATGATTTTCAAGAACAAAACGGTCCTACAGGGAAAACAAAAATAAATAAAAAAACAGGCTATATTTTTGGTAAATGAAAATGCAAAACTCCCATTCGCCCCTTTTAAAAAATTGCGGGTTTTATAAAAAACAGGTGAAACCCCTAATAAGAAAACAATAAAAATTTCTTAACTTCGCGGGACGATTGATAAGCTACTTACATCCCAAAGGCATCTTTCAAATAAAAATACAATTCACTAAAAAGAATGAAACTTTTGTTGTACTCAATGTCTTTATTAGACTTTCACAAAAACACATCCTAACAGGCGTAATACAAAAAAAATAAAAATACATTTAAAATTTTCTTGAAAGTAAATGCGATAACCCTATTCATACGTTGAAATTTCGGCTTATACAACAGTTTAATTCCCTAACAGGTTGAAAGTCCCCGGTTTTATTCTATTTAGAGAGATTAATGGGGTTTTAAACGCATCGCGCAGCCCAAAGAGGGTTTTTCCCACCTTTTTCCCGTCTGAACTTTTAATTTATCTACCAACGGGGCCAAAAAACACCGTCCCACGTGCAAACCCAGTTATGTTTGCAAATTTCCCCAAAGGGGCAATGCGGTATATTTCCTAAAATGTCCCGCCTCAGTTAAATTTTTGTACAATCTAAAATCAAACGGAAATATTTCAGCTTTCCCAAGCTAACTCTGGCACCCCAATACGTGCTTCTCTTCTGATATAAAGACCAGGAAAACCCTCGATAGAGATCCTCTTTTTATGAGTTTAAGAAAAAGATAATTTAGAACGAAGGTGGACTACTTTTCAGTAATTTACTCCCCTTCCAAAAAATTGTCTATAGACCCCCCTAAAAAGTATATATGAAGAAAGGAAAACTTGCACGGTAACCACAAATTTTTTTGGCTACATGTTTCTTATCTAAAAAATATGTTGTTTTGTCCCCCTACGGGAAAGGGGAAAAAATATTGAAAAAGACACAAAACCTGTCGAGGGGAAAAAACCCAAACAAAAACTTACTTCTCGATTCCCGCATGGTCTTTTCACCAGTCCAAACATGCTAAAAGAGACGGGGCTAGATAATTTGCATTTTTAAGCCGGGACTACGGCATTTTTGTGTTGTATTTTCATTTATCAGCAAATATTTTTTTTTTGTCCCCAAAAAAGGGAAAAAAATTTTAAAAAAGGACATAATAACCTGCCAACGGGTATATTAAACCCAAAATTTTACTTTCGATTCCCCGTCATTCCCTTTCTCAAAATGCGAAGAGAAGAGCTAGATAAGGTTATTTTTAAGAGAGACATTCACCGCCGGACTATTTGGTTTATTTACGGGAAAGTAAAATTCAGCCCCAACTTATTAAGAAATACATACATTTTTCTTTAATTTTAAAAAGAAAAAAATATTTTTAAAGTCGACATGAAAAAAACTTGCTACTCGCCCTCTTCCCTTTTCGAAGAACTTAATTACAAGCTCCCAAATAAAGAAAACATCCTTCCCCTAAAATTTTACTTGCCACTATTTGCGCAGTACGAAAACTGTTAAAGCCCCATGCAAAATTTCTACTTCAAAACAAAAAGAAGCTTGTTTAAATTGTTACACATTTCCCCTTTACAATTGACTCTTTATAAAAACCAAGAATTTTATGAAATATGAAAAAAGGAAAAATATAAAAATCCCATTTTTAAAGTTTTTAAATTGTTCGCTTTTGGACAAAACCACAAAAATTTAGCCAAAAAACAGAGTTTTTTGACCAGGGCCTTTTACCAGAGGGAAAAAATTACATCACCCTGATTATGATCTTCAACACTTATTTTCCAAACTTCCTTTTTTCTTAAACCGATTATAACAACTAAAATTTTATATTTTTTAATCAAACTTTCTTTGCAAAAAAAAAAAAAATAATAAATAAATAAAAAAAAGGTGATTTCTTGTTGGTGTCTACATTAGATATCTTTTTTTTCAGGGCAGAAAAGGGGTATATGACGAGCAACATACGTCGGGGAGGAAAGTTATGAAAAAGGGGTTTGAAATCAAGTCAAAAGGGGGAAAAAAGCCGCAACGAAGCAATTTTTTCAAAAGACAAGTAAAAAAGCATTCTTTTAGGAAAAAAAAATATCGCTTTCCCTCAAAATAAGGGGGGGAAAGCTTTTTTTCATAACTTAAAAAAACAAAATCCCCTTTTTAAAATACAAGGTTTTTGGAAGTTATGTATATGCCCAGAGCGTTTTTTAGATTTGGGGAAATATAGGGAAAAGGTTTAAATTTTAAGCATGCATACTTTAACAAAAGGTCTTTTTTATCAAAGTCCCTTTCCCAAAAACTCTGAAGCTCCGGGAAATACCAGACAGGTATG
This sequence comes from Penaeus monodon, assembly GCF_015228065.2. Lineage (NCBI taxonomy): Eukaryota > Metazoa > Arthropoda > Malacostraca > Decapoda > Penaeidae > Penaeus > Penaeus monodon. The sequence goes on from NW_023663207.1 coordinate 5,560, forward strand.
GGGGAAATCCCCCTGCTTGTCACGAGAAATGACTTCACCGAATCAAAAAAAAACCCCCTTTTTAAGGATGCAAAGTGGGAAAGGGCGAACCATAGAGCGACACCAGGGAAAGTACTTTTTCTCTCCTTCGTGAAGAACCGCATATTTAATGAAATTCCCATGGAAATCGCACCCCTTCAATCTTTTGACCAGGAAACCCCCATTTTCTAGATAGCTAGAGAGTTTTGAATGCTCCCCTCGGTTGTTGTTTTTCGTAGCACATCGTTCTTCACACCCACTCGTTCGTAGCTCACGGTCTTTTCTCCCATCAAACACCATATCTTGTGGCGGGGCCTCCCCCTTCTCCTAAATCTGCTCCCCTCCCCTCGACTAACCCAAATGCTGTTTTACCGCGAGGATGTAAAAAATGGTGATTTAATATAATGGAGTAAAACAAAAATTCACACAACACAAAATATTAGGACATTTTTGATTAGAATTGGTGATGCTTATAGCCAAAAATCGCTGGGGTTTCCTTGCAAGAAAACAAAAATTTGATAAAAGAAAAACGTAAATGTCTTTTTTTTAGAGAAAAATAGATAATTACTTATGAAATACACAACGTATGTACAAAAATTTGACGATAATTTTGTCAAATTTTATAATTCCATCTTTCTTTAAAATTTTTGCTTCTCGTTTTCCTCGCAATTTTTTTTTTTTTCCCATTCGCGACAAAAAATACGAGGGTAACAGGGCACGATTGGGGCTTGGGGGCAGTCCCCTCTGCGGAAGGAGTTTCGATTCTGATAGAGGCTTAAATATAGAACCGCATCCGGTCTTACGTAGAAATTTTTCCCAAAATTTTCCTTAGTAAAAGTTAATTTTATTCTTAAAGACAAATAATGCCTACCAAGGGTATAAATAGTATTTTTTGCAAAAAGCCCCCATCAAAACCTTGTTAAAGAAGAAATATACCCAATCCTCCAAAATACTTTGCCCAGCGAGCAAGAAAATACGTCTGAGAATGCTGTCTTTTCACACTAAAGTGCGACCCCCAAGGGCATCCTCACAATGCCTTGTTAACAAAATTTTTTATTTGGGGGTTACACTATTAATTTTCAGCATGTAAACTCCACGTTACAGGTCTCTTTTCAGAGAATATTTCTCCCGTAAGTTGACCGCCCCGCCTAACAGGGGCTTATATTCCCGCACGCGCCGCACCCCCCGCCGGGAGCGCGCGCGGGGAAGTAAAACCGCAGCGGCCGGCGGAGGGCGGGGAGGGCGGCGGCGGCGGCGGCGGAGGGCGGGAGGGGGGCGGAGGGCGGTGAGGGGACAGGGGCGCCTTTGACGACAACGTTCATAGAGAAAGGAGGGTACATTCAAGTACTATATTTCTCAATTTTTTTCCCGCGTAAAAGAAACTCTAAAACCCACCGTCAACAATTTCATATTTTTTAATTTTAAAGGTTTTCCTCTCTCTTCTCTCTCTCTCTTTTCCCCTCTTCTCTATATAATATATTTTATATATATATTAATTTAAAATATATATATATAATCCATTTATATAAAAAAGGGGGTAAAAAATCTTGTAATTTAAAAAAAGGGGCCCTTTTAAATACTGCCAGAGACAAAATAAAAAACAAAAAGGGAAATAATATGCAAAAACCGGGGTTTTCTACTGAAGATAAAACGCAAAATTAGCGAAAATTATATTTTTCTTGATAACAAAGAAAATTTATAAAAAGCCCCCCCCGTCGCCTCCCCCCCCGCCGCCCTCGCCCCCCCTCCCGCCGCCGCCCTGCCGCCGCCGGTGCGGGTTTTTCTTCCCCGCGCCGCATCCCCGTCGGGGATGAGTGCGGCGCGGCGGGGAAAAAAAGAGTCCCCGCTGGCTCGGGCAAAATTACAGGGAGAAATATTCTCGACGACGAGAAGAGGATAACGTAGGCTTTTCAGCTGAAAGATTATGTGTAAACCCCCAAATAAAGTTTTTTTAACAAGAATGTGAGGAGTGCCTTGCGGTCGCCATTAGTGTGAAAATGTACGTTTCAGAGAGTATTGTTCGCTGGACAAAGTATTTGGGGATTGGGTTATTTCTTCTTAAAAACAAGGTTAGTGGGCTTTTTTGCAAAAACATTATTGGGTACATTGGTAAGCATTATTTGTCATTAAGAAAAAAAATTAACTTTTTCATAAGGAAAATTTGGTAAAATTTCTAGCAAAAAGATCGGATGCGGTTCTAGTTTATAAGCCTTATCAGAACTGAATGCTCCTTCCCACAGAGGTGAATCCCCCCCAAGACGCAAATGGCCTGTTCTCGATTCTGTTGCGAAAGGGAAAAAATAATAATTTTCGAGGAAAGCAGAAGCAAAAATTTAAGAATGAGGGGAAATTTTAAATTCTGACAAATTTTTCGTGGAAATTTGTACTATGCATTGTGTATTTATCGGGGAATATTATTTTTTATACTAAAGAAAGCATATTTCTGTTTTTTTTTATCAATTTTAGTTTTTTGCAAGGGCCTCCAACTGAATGGCTTAAACTCACAATTCTAAGTCAATCATTCAATACTATTTAGTGTTGTGTGAAGTTTGTATAGCTCCAATTAGATTATATCACAATTTTTACCCTGCGGGAAATACGCATTCGTTTGTCGAGGGGGGGGAGGGGCAGATTAGGAGAAGGGGAGGCCTCGCAACAAGATATGCAGTTTGATAGGGAGAAAAAGACGTGAGCTAGCGGAAAAGAGGGGTTTGAAAACGTGTGTACGAAGTCAACAACCCAGGCGAGCTTTCTAAAAACCCCTACTATCTGAACGGGGGGTTTTCTGGCAAATGATTGAAGGGGTGCGATTCCATGGTAGATATTCATTAAGTTGGGTTCTTTACGAAAGGGGCGAGAAAAGTACTTCCGGTGTCGCTCTATGTTGCCTCTTCCTCACTTCGCAGCCATTAAAGGGTTTTTGTATGTCGGGGGAAATCTTATTGTGACAACAGGGGGATCCCTGAAACCCGTTGGATATTGCCGGGGCATTGTCAGAGTTTTTGGAAGCTTTAGTAAATAAAACCTTTTTTTAAAAATGATCAGTGCTATAAAATTTTTTCCTTCCATAATTTCCCAAGTCTGAAAAAAAAGCTTCGGTCAATACAAAACTTCAATACCCGATTTTTAAAAAAAAAAAAAAAGGGCATTTTGCTTTTTCTAAGTTAGAAAAGAAACTTTTCCTCCCCTTATTTTAGGTAATGCGAAAATTTTTTTTTCCAAAAAGAATCTTTTTTTTCTTGTCATTTAGAAAAAAATTTGCTTTGGTTTTCGGCTTTTTCCCCTTTAGGACTGTGATTTTTAAAACCCTTTTTTAAACTTACCCCCCCGCTGATGTTGCTCTCATTTTACCCCTTTCGCCAGTAAACAAGGGAAAACTAAAGTAGCACACAACAAGAAAAACACTCTTTTTTTATTTATTTATTATTATTTTTTTTTTTTTTTTCAAAAAAACGTTTTGATTAAGAAATATAATAATAGTTGTTGATAACTCGGTTTAAGAAAAAAAAGGGTCATTTTAAAAAAACATGCGTTGCTAAGCTATCACATCACGGTGCCCTTTATTTTTACTCCCCTGGTAAAAAATGCCCATGTCAAAAAAACTCGTTTAGGGAAAATTTGTGTGTGTCTTTGTCCAATATGCGAACAATTTTAAAAAAATTTTTTAACAGGGGGATTATATTTTTTACCTCTTTTTTCATATTTTATAAAAAGTTCTTGTTTTGAAAAAGAGTCAATTGCTAAAAAAGGGGGGGAAAATGGTTAACAATTAATCAAAATTCTTTTTTATTTTTGAAATAGAAAAAGTTTTTTCAGGGTTTTAACAGTTTTTGTCACTGCAGCAACTAGTGGCAAGGAAAAATTGTAGGGGGAAGGATGTTTTCTTTATTTGGCATGTTTAATTAAGTTCTTCAGAAAATGTGGAAGAGGTTTGGTAGAAGGGTTTTATTTGTTCGATTAAAGTATTTTTTCTCTTTGTAAAGATTAAAGAAATATTGTATGTATTTTAAAAAGTGGGGTTTGAATGTACGTTTCCCCAAAGTAAATCAAATATCCGGGGGTTTGGGAAAGACGTCTCTAAAGTAACAACTTTTACTCTATCTCTTGCGATTTTGAAAGGCAAAAGGGAAAAGAAAAAGTAAGTTTGGTGAATTTTAACCCCTTTTCAAGTTTTTTTAGTCCTTTTATAATATTTTTCCCCTTTTGTAGGGGACCCAAAAAAACAATTTTCTTTGTAAATAAAAAATACAAACATCAAAATCGCCGTTTTGTCCGGCTTAAAGATAGCAACTTATCTACCCCTCCCCTTATAGAGTTTGTAGAGGTGAGAAAGACCATGACGGGGAAAACGAGATAAAGTTTAGTTGGATTATTTCCCCTCGACAAGGGGATTTGTCTTTTTACAATTTTTCCCTTTTTTGTAGGAGACAAAACAAAATATTTTAGATGAAGAAAATATAGACCAACTAGGGGTTACCGTTGATAGTTCCTTTTTTCATATATAATTTTTGGGAGGTACTATAGACAATTTTGTGGAAGGGGAGTAAATTACTGAAAAGCTAGTCCCCCTTCTGTTCTATTCATTTTTTTATATCTCATAACAGAGGGTCTTAATCGATGTTTACCGGTCTTTTTTTATCAGAAAAGAAAGCACTGTATTGGGGGTGCACAGGGTTTTTGATATGGGGAAAAGGAACATATTTCCTAGTTTGCTGTAGATTGTACAAATTGAGAGCTGAGGCGGGAAATTTTAGAAATATCCGATTTTCCCCCGAGGTTAATTACAAAACTAAAATGGTTAGCACGTGGGGCATGGGGGGTCCCAGTTGGTAAAATAAAAAGTTCGACGGAAATGGATGGGGGAAACCCCCTCTTTTTGGTCTCGGCCCGATGCGTTGAAAAACCCTTTATACTCTCTAAAAAGAATAAAACCGGCGATTTTCAACCTTTTAGGTAATTTAAAAGTTTATAAGCCGAAATTTTTTAAAGAGAGATGTGGTTACGCATTTACATTTTTCACAGAAAATTAAGCTGTTTTTTTTATTTATTGTATTACGCCGTTGGATTTGTTTTTTGGAAAACATAAAAAAAATTTAGTACAAAGAGTTTCATGATCCTTTTGAGGAATTTTATTTTTTAGAAGAGCCTTTTTGGGATGTAAGATAGTACAATCGCCCGCGAGTTAAGAAATTTCTATTTTATTTTTAGGGTTGCACCCGTTGTATAACTGCAATTTTTAAGGTGGAAAGGTATTTCGCATTTTTCATTTTTCCAAAAAATATATGCCGTATTTTTTTTTATTTGTGTTATCACCTGTTAGGACGCGGGTTTGTGTTTTTTGAAAGTCAAAATTTAAAGGCTGTTGGGTACAACAAGAGTTTCATGATCTTTTTTAAAGAATTTATTTTTTTTTATGTGTGTGGTGTGTGGGGTGTTGTGGTGGTGTGTGTTGTGTGGTGGTTTTGGTGGGTGGGGTGGGTTTGGTGAAACCCCTCTTTTTACCAGGTGTAGATACCTTGGAAACCCTATTAAAGCTTCTAAAAAGAATAAAAACCCAAAGATTTTTAAATTTTTAGGTAAATTTAACCTTTAGTTTTAAACTGAAAGGTGTAAAAAATATGAAATAGTGTAATCGCATTTAATTTTCACAGAAAATTTAAGCCTGTTTTTGTGTTCCGCCCCCCCCAAAAATCAAAATTCCATTGGAAAAATTTTCGTTAATGGTATTTAAACCCCGTTTTGTCGTTTGGGAGTGAACCTGGGTTTACAAAACGCCAGAAAAAAAGAAAATATTCAATGGGAAACCCACGCCACCTGGGAAATCACCGCGATGAAGAAAGGTTAAGTTTCCCTAATCCCTGGGGACGACTGCATTTAAGAGGAGGGTCGACCGAGACAAAAAAATTATCTTCCAGACAGCTTAACTTTCGCTACATAGATGGTCGATACATGCCCTATAAAAAAAACCAAAAGCTGCCCCGGTGAAGATGATCACCCCAAATATTCTATATTTTTCCCGGGTTTTGATCTTGGCAAAAGGGGCATCGCACGGTGAAGGAGTTTTTTGGCATGCGGTAGTAATCAGACAAAGGGAGTTTTCCCCCGCCAACGCCTTTATATGCGAGATTTCCCCCATTTTTAAAGAAAGATGAGGATTCGACAGCAGCGGATAGAAGCAGGCAGGTTAGAATTTTTTTCCCTTTTCATTGCATCAATGCAGGGTGGGAAAAAAAAAAAGTTTGTGTGGTTTTGGTGGGGTGTGGGGGTGTGTTTTTGTGTGTGGGGTGTGTGCGCGCGAGCGAGTATAGGGTTTATACAATCAAAAAAAAGCAATATGATAACGAGTTTTTTTTAAAACCTTTACACTTTAAATTATTCTTTCTTGGACAGCAGGAGGAGCAGAAATTTCGTTCATTAGCACCCCCGGGGCCCATTATTATTATTTGACAGTTTTGTATTAGGGGAGACGGTTTCCTCGTCTATAACAGAACAATTCTCGATCTCGGTACAAGTTTAAACATGGGGAAAAATTCGGGGGATCTCTGTACACCCTTTACGGTAATGATTTTTGGTACGGATTTGGCCCTCTTTCGTTTTTGGAGTACCATTTTTAACCGAAAAAAAGGGTGTGTGCTGCATCTTTGCTATGGTTAGTGGTTTTCCTGGTCTTAAACCGCTTTCACTCTCGACAGGGGTGATCATTAACAGTCACCTGTCACCCTGCGTTGGGGGATACCATCTTAGTATATCATTTGTTTTATTATTTCTCTTTTTGAGCGTCTTTCGAACATAAAAAACATATGTGAAAGTAGGTTAATGATTCCGGGTATTTATTATGTGTTTTGGGTTGGTTGCGGTTTGCGGTTCGTCAAGGTCACTGATTAGCACGGTCAGACCTACTTTCAATTCAGTACATACATGAAGGTGGTCCATTTGCCACCTTTTAAATTTTCTGCTTCACTCTCGATAAGGTTTTGGGGGTTTACGCTGTGATCATTAATCTATGTCACCGGGTTTCCGCATTTGGGGGGGATACCCTCTGTAGTATATTTTGTTAATTTCTCTTTGAGCGTCATGTACAAATAAAAATGATAGTGAAAAAGGTTAAGATTTCCCGGGGAGTTATGTTTTTTGTGGACATTGTTGCGGTTTTCGGTTGTTTTCGTCAAGGTCATATTACGCCCGGGCATGATCTACTTTTACTTCATTTCGTACATGAAGGGGACCGATTCTTTTCCCCATCCACTACTGGTGGGATAAAAATGTAAGGAGCGATAGAAGAAAAAAAGAGAGGGATAGATAGGGAGACGTTATGGAGATAAAAAGATAAAAAAGAAAAAGAGAGAGAAACGATAATAGTAGAGAACAAAGATAGATAGATAGAGTAGACAATAAATAATAGATGATGGAGAAGATAGATAAATAATAGAAGGTAAAGAGGAGGGGAGGAGAGGAATGATAAAGTCAAAAAGCCAAAACAAAAAAAGAAAAAATAATAAAAAAAACGCAAGGGGCCCGGTAAAAAACTAAAAAAGAAAAAGAGGAAAGGTTAATTTCATTCCGAAATTCCCTGCCAACATTTCATTCCTTTCCCATCGTTTCCCTTTTTCTCCTCTCTCCTCTTTCCCCCCTTTCGTTTCCCTTTTAATTTCCCTTTTGTCACCGCCCCCAACACAGCTTCAGATTTTTTTTTTTGTTGTTTAAAATAAATTTTCCTTTTTTGTAACTTTTTTAAAATAGAAAAGAAAAGACCAAACAGACAAAGACAGCACACACACGCACCCACACACAACACACACACCACACACCCACAAACCCACACACACAACACCACACACACACACCACACACAACACCCACACCACACAAAGCACACAACACACAACACCACACACACACACCACAACCACAAAACACACCACCCACAACAACACACCACAACACACAACCAAAAAAAAGAAAAAAAATTAAAAAAATATATTAAAAAAATAAAAGAAATTTTTGCAAACGGACAACAGATATAAGACCCAAAACACACCACACAAAAACACACACCACACACACCCCCACACACACACAAATTTATAAAAAATTATAAATTTTTTAAAAAATAAAATTTTAAAAAATAAAAATAAAATAAATTAAACCCCACACACACACACAACATATAAATAAAATATAATATTATAAAAATTTTATATTTATTAATATACATATATATTTAATTTTTTATATATTATTATATATTAATAATATAAATATATTATAATTAAATATTGAATAAGGCAAACGGACAGACGATATTAGATACACACACACACACACAACAACACCACCACACACACACAACACACACCACACACACACACCCACAAACCCCACACACACACCACACCACCACACAACCACACAAACACACATATATTTATATTAATATATAATTATATTATATATAAAATATATATATATATAAATATATATATTGAATATATGAAAAGGGGCGACAGATATATGATCCCCACACTCACACACACACACACACACACACACACCACACACACAAAAAAAAAAAAAATAATAAAAATATAATATAAATAAATATTTAAAGTATAAAAAAATAAAAACACCCCACACACACACACCCCAACACACACAAATAAAATATAAAAAATTAAAAAAAAAAATTTAAAAAAATTGAATTAAATTTTTATAATTAATATTTGTATATAAGGAAAAGGGACAGACAGAATATAGATAACCACACCACCACAACACACACACACACACACACACACACACACACACAACACACACACACACACACACAAAACACACACAAAAAAATAATAAAAAAAAAATTTTTAATATATAAAATCAAATATATACTAATATAATATATTAATATAAAATTAAATATATATATATTATATATATATAAAATATAATAATATATATATAAATATAATAATTATATAATATTTATATATATAAAATTAATAATATATATTATATAATATATAGACATACACATAGACAGACAATAGAAGACGATAGATGATAGATAGTCGTGAGGCTGGTAAACGGAGTGAAATATTTGCATGAAACAGTGATATTTTTATTTATTTGTGAAAATTTCAAAAAAAAAGTTAAAAAAATTATTTTTTGCTAATTTACTGGAAACAACAACGACAAAAATAACAAACAAAATAAAAAAAAAAAAAAATCCCAAAAGAAAAATCGATTTTAGAATTCTAGAATGGGCATTGTTTTAAATTAGTAAATGAAAAAATAAACAATAAAAGAAGGTGACAAATATAAGTGAAAAGAAGAAGAAGAAATAAAGGCAGAAGATAAAAAGACGATAATGACAAAAAAAGAATGAAAGGGGGACAGAAATCTCTTCTCTCTCTCCCTCTCTCTCTCCGCCCTCTCCTCCCTCCCCCCCCTCTCTCTCTCCTCTCCCCTTTTTTAAAAAATAATAATATAATAAAAAAATATAATAATTTTAAAAAATTAAAAGGATATATTATATAATAAATAAAAAAATAATATATAAAATTATATATTTTATATAAATAATATTTAAAAAATATTAAAATAATATAAAAAAATATAATAGA
>NW_023663209.1:5000-10000 GCF_015228065.2 Penaeus monodon
CCCTATTCCCTTAAGAAAAATGTTATGAAAAGAAAAATGCAAAAAAGCAAGAAGAGGGGGAACATGCATCATTCAGAAGGGAGTATGTCCAGGAAGAGAAGATATGTTGACAAGGAACAACCATTATTTGTGCAGATTTTTTCGTGTTTTCGGTGTGTGATTACCTTTTGGTGTTTTTGATAATGATAAACACGAGAAATCATCATTAATAGGTGTACATATACACGTAATGAACATAAATATGCGCATACACTTAGACAGACGGACAGACAGACACATAAACACACACACACACGCACACACATAGACACATACACAACACACACACACACACACACACACACACACACACACACACACACACACACACACACACACACCACACACACACACACACAACACACACACACGTATATGTTAGTGCATGTGATGTAAATAAATAAACAAAACAACCACGCAGCTAAATGGTACACCATAAACACAAAAAGCAAATTTACATATACCCCCGAGATTTGCGATCAGAAAGACACTCGAAACCACAAACTAACGAGTTTCGAAAAATATATCGCTGTTTTCGCCATCAATCATGATACGCGTAGATGTAATTGGTTTTCGTCGCGTTTCTCCCCCTGAGACATTGGGTCCTTATCGCCCCCTGGAACAAGGGCGGGGATCGCGTGGCCCCCGTGGTTTGCATGCCTCCCCGGGTCATAGGCCGATGTTCGCCTGATTATGGGTCCTAACATTAGCCTCCTGTCTGACTGTCCTAATTCGCCGTCCTGTCTCCCCCTTCGCCTAATGACCCTGTTAAGCGTCATTTGGCGTTTTGACTGATGTTGCTTGACTGTTTTTGCTTTTTGTTTTGTTGGGTTTTTCTTTCCTTGTGTGTGTGTGTGCGTGTCTGTGAGTGCGAGTTGGTATTTCTACGGTAGCACATTACTTGGTTTCCTCCTTTTTCCTTTCCTTCTTCTGTTTCTTCTTCTCTTCTTCTACTTCTTATTATTATTATTATATTATTATATTATTATTATTATATTGGTTGTTGTTGTTTGTTGTTGTTGCTATCGTTATCATTATTCTCTCTCTCTTCTCTCTCTCGCTCTCTCTTCTCTCTCCTCTCCTCTCTCCTCTCTCTCCTCTCTCTCTCTCGTCTCTCTCTCCTCTCTCCTCTCTCTCTCTCTCGCTCTCTCTCTCTCGCTCTCTCTCTCTCGCTCTCTCTCCTCTCTCCTCCCCTCCCTCCCTCCCTACCTCCCCTCCCTCCCTCCCTTCCCTCCTTCCTCCTTTCCCTCTTCCCTCCCTCCCCCTCCCCCTCCCCTCTCTCTCTGTCTCTGTTTTTTCCTGGAAGAATCATTTCTTTTGGGATTCACAGGTGTGTTAGCGTGTGTGTGTTTTGTTTTCTGCCCCGGCGAGTCAAAGAACAAGTGTACAGAATAAATACTGTGCAAATGGTTCAGTGTTTGGAATACTCAGAAAAAAGGGTGCTTGCGACGGTGTAGTGAGCAGTAAGTGGTGTAAAAAAGCAAGACTTCTGAAGTGGAAGGTCTTGTGTTTTTTCAGTAAGTATGAGTTTCGGACGCTATACCATACACACAACACGTTTTAAACGTAGGTCTATTTAAAATCATGAACCGTTTTGTGTGTCAGTGTGATCCTTTGGAATACAATAATAGGGAAGCTGAAAGCTGAAAATGACTACATAAATGAGAAAAAAAATAGATAGAAAATTAAAACAAACTTTTTGAAGATTTAAAAACCATGCTCTAATTTCTAGAAAAGTTAATAATTTTTTTTAAATCAGCCTTAAAAATAAAAATTTATTTTAATATAATTAATCTGCCAAAAAGGAGAAGATTGTGAGTACCAATAATTAAAAAAAAAAATAATAAAATAAATAGTAGCTCTAAGATTAATGCAATTGAATATAAAATAGTAATTAGGTGTTCCTTTACAAACAATATAATGTCACTCAATTTGTTTTTTTATTTGAAGTTAAAATAAATCACAGTATTTGAAGAACTAAGGGCTGAAATCCCTGAGTAAAACGTGAAAAGAAACCTATGAATAAAATTTTCAAAAATATTTTACTCTCGGAGCATGCATTCCTTCATTTCTGGTATGTTAAGCATAACTAACTCTTCTTTTGTGAGGAGGAAAATTTGAGTATAAGTATGTGCAGTGTCACTAAACCCCATTTAAAATACATATGTTTCAACGAAGAATAAAATGGATGACCGTAAGTTGACATTCTTGAAGGCTTCATTTGCATTATGATACGCAAAATGCAGAGAGAAGAAAGGTGGGGGATACCTACTTAATTCCTTTTTTTTTTATTGTTCTCCTTATTATTGTTGTTGTCACTTTTATTACGGTTATTGTTGTTGTTGTTGCTGTCACTTTCATTATTGTTGTTTTTGTTGTTACTCTTACTGTTGTTGTTGTCATTGTTGCTGCCACTTTCTTTTTGTTGTCAATTTGTTGTAACTTTTTTTGTTATCACTGTTACTGTTATTCTTGTTGTAATAACTATTATTAATGTTGTTATTCTTGTTCTGTCATTCTTATTATTGTTGTCATTGTTGTTGTTTTTCTTGTTATGATTTTTTCTTATCACTAATGATGATCATGCTGATAGTAACAGTAATTATATCAGTGATGATAAAGATGATGATGACACATGTGATAACAATAATGATAACATCAAATGATAATTATGATAAGGAAATCTTAATGGTGATGAAAATGGTGAAAATACTTAATTTACTAATAACAATAAACATGATCATTATTATGATCATAAATATCATGATGATAATAATCATAATGATGATAATGATAATGATAATAACAATAGTAATGACAATAATAATGATAAAAATAATAATAATAATAATAATAACAATAATAACAATAATAACAATAATAATAATAATAATAATAATGATGATAATAATAATGATAATAATAATGATAATAACAAAAACAACAACAACAACACCAATAATAATAATAAAAAAAAATAATAATAATAATGATAATGATGTTATATTAATTATGATAAAGAAAATCATAATGATACTAACAAGCATGGTAATGATGATGTTGTTCATACTAATAACAATAATATAAATAATAATTATAATGATAATGATAAAAGTAATAATGATAATAACAGATATAATGATGATAATATAATGGTAAAAGATAATGATGACGGTAATAATAAAAATAGTGATAGTAATAAGATAATAATAATATAATAATAATTATTATTATTATTATTATTATTATTATTATTATCATAATGATTATTATTATAATGATATTGATACCAATAGCAATAATGTTCATAATGAACATCAAGATAACACAAATAATGATAGTAATAAAACAAAATGATAGTAATAATTAAAAAAAAAGGATAATAATCATAAAGATAAAAAAGATAAAAATAATGAGAAGAATAAAGATGATAATAATAATGATAATGATAATGATCTTGATAATAATAGAAATAAGGAAGATGAAAATAAAACTAATAATAATAATGGTGTTATTGAAAATTATAATAGTAATCATGATAAGGATAATGTAAATTATAGTAGTAATAATGATGATAACGCTGATAATGATGATAATAATAATAATAATAATAATAATAATAATAACAATAATAATAATAATAATAACAATAATAATAGTAGTAGTAGTAATAGTAGTAGTATTGATTATAATGATAACAATTATAATAGTAATTATAATAATAATAATAATAATAATAATAATAATAAAAACAATAATAATGATAATGGTAATGATAACAATAACAACAATAGCAATAATAATAATGATGATGATGATGATGATGATAATAGTAATTATAAATAAAGGATAAAACAAAAATAGTAATAAAAGATAATGATAAGGATAATGATGATAAAATAATGATAATAGTAATAACAAATAATGATCACACCATCATCACATCATCATCAATCATCACATCATCATAAAAATAAAATAATAATAATATAATAGTAATAATAAATTTTAAAAATAAAAATAATAATAATAATAATAATAATAATAATAATAATAAATGAAAATAAAATTAAAAAAACAGCAATAATGAAAAAATAAAAAATATAATAACAGTGATATTAAAAACTGATAATGATAAAAAATGGTATAATCACTGTCGTGATAAAAAAAATATAATAATAAAAACAACAACAATGATAACCCAAAAATATAATAATAAAAATAATAATGATAATTTTAATAATGATAATAATTTTAATAATAATGATAATAAAAATGATTATGGTAATAAGAATAATAAATAATAATAATAATAATAATAAAATAATAATAATAATAATTTAATTATTATTTTATTATTTAATAATAAGATAATAATAATACTAAAAATGATAAAAGTAATAATAATAATGTAATGATAATATCATTATTATCATTATTGATAATGATAATAATGATGATGACAATAATAATAATAATAATAATAATAATAATAATAATAATAAGATAATAATAATAATAATAATAATATAATAATAATAATAATAATAATAATGGTAATAATAATAATAATAATAAAAATAATGATAATAATAATAAAAATAATAAATAATAGTAATATTGATGATAATAACAATATGACCCAATAATAATAATGATAATATGATTATTGATAATGGTGGATAGTGATAACAAATAACAATGATAAGATATTAATAGTAATGAGAAAAAATATTGGTGATGATTTATGATAATGATAATAATGATAATGATAATTAACATAATAATAACAATAATAACAATAATAATAATAATGGTAATAATAATAAAAATGATAATAATGATAATAAAGTGATGTAAAAATTTAAAATAGAAAATAAAAATTTAAAAATGTAATAAAAACAGTAATAATAATAATAAAATATAATGAAATTATTTTTATTTTTATTATTATTATCATT
>NW_023663210.1:0-15194 GCF_015228065.2 Penaeus monodon
GCAGCGGCGCATTTGCTTTTCATCTTTAAAATCGGCCGTTTTTTCTGATTATTAAAACCTTCCTTTATCTTTTAAAGGGTTTTCCTTTTTCTCTTCTGTTTTTTTTTTTATTTTTTTTGTTTTTTTTTTGAAGAAATAAACTCCCCTTTTACGTCAAACATATGGCCGTTTCGTCGCGTCGACTCGTTTTCTGGCCCGCACACTGTATACTAAGTTGAAATGCGCTCCCTGGGGGAATGGTTTTTACGCCCTTTGAAAAACTCATCTTTTCATTTTTTTTGTATACTCCTATTATAACTTGAATTTCAGTTTTTTTTTTTTCCCTACACTAAAAATAATATTTTTTGCGATATTTTGAAAAAAGAACATTTTTATCATTCTTTTCGCACCCGAAGCAAAACAAATCGCGCGAAAAAGGTGTTGAAAAAAATCATCACTTCGAAATTCTCAATTAAAATTACAACTTCGCTCTTAGATTTTTACAAAACCCCGGAACTTCTTTTGGGTTCCCAAAATTTTTTTTTCTGGCAAGAAAGAACAATGACATAAATAAAAGCCCCCCCCCCCCCCTTCTTCGTTACCAACCCAAACCAAGGGAAGGATAACCCTCGCTATCTGTGGGTAAAGGAACCGGCTTTTCTTTTCGCCCACCATTAAAAAACCCGGCGAAGTTTTATGACGATAAGGAAAAAAAGGTGTTTCCCCAACTTTTCTTAATCCAAAATCAGCTAAAGTCTTACTCTTCCCGCGCTGCACTGCCGCCCCTCCCCCCCCCCCTACCCCTCCTCTACCTCACCTCTACCTCTACCCCCCCCCTACTTACCCCACCCCCAACCTCCCTCCACCCCCCTTTCCTTTCCTTTCTCTTTTTTTCTTTCCTTTCCCCCTTAAAATCAACCAACCACAAATCAACCCAAACCCCAAACCCAACCCAACCCCCCCCAACCCAACCCAACCCAACCAACCCAACCCAACCCAACTCAACCCCAATCAACCCCCACCCAACCCAATTCCAAAACCCAAACCCAACCCCAACAACTCAACCAAACAAAACCCCAACCCAAACCCCAACCAACCCCCTAACCCCAAATCAACTCAACCCCCCCAAACCCCAAACCCCCCCCACCTCCCCCAACCCAACCCAACCCAACTCAAACCCAAATCACTCCCCAACCCAAAACCCAAAACCCCAACCCAACTCAAATCAACCCAACCCAACCCAACTCAAACCCCAATCAACCCAACCCAACCAACCAAACCCCAACTCAACCCAACCAAACCAAAACCCAACCCAACTCAACCCCTACCCCCCACCCAAATCAACCCAATCCCAAAACCAAACCCAAACCCCCCAACCCCCCCAATTTAAACCCAATCCAAAACCCCACCAAACCCCCTCAACCCAAACCCCAAACCCAAACCCAACCCAACCAACCCCCACCACCCAACCAACCCCAACCAACCCCCAACAACCCCCAAATCAACCCACCCACCCAAAACCAAAATCAAAATCAAACCCCACCCCACCCAACCAACCCCAACCCCAAACCCCCCCAACCCCAACCAAACCCCCACCCAACCCAACCAACCCAACCCAACCCAAACCCAAATCAACCTAACCCAACCCAACCCCCCCCAACCCAAACCAACCCCCCAAAAACCCAACCGCCTCACCCCCTTCCCTCCCCCCGCCAAGGGGGGCCCGGGGGCCCCCCCAGAGGGAAACTGTGCGAGGAGGCCTGGGGTGGCCGTGGTTCCCCGTCTGCGTCGCCCCCTGCCCGCCACCTGCCGCCACAGCCTCTGCCTGCTGCGCTAACCCCCAGGGCCTTCTCCACCAGCTGCGCACCGCAACCAAACACTGAGTAGGGGGGGGAACGGGGTATGAGTAGGGGGGGAGGGATGGGGAGGGGGGGAAAATTGAGAAGGGAGTGGTGTGGGGATGATGTGGGGAGAAAAATGATGAGTGTGGAGGAGGTGATAATGAGTGGGGGAGGGGGATGAAGAGTGGGGGGGGTGATAAGTGAGTGGTGGGGGGGGTGATGAGGAGTGGGGGGATAGGTGGGTTGGTGGTGGAGGAGGTAATGATGAGTGTGGGGGAGGTAAATGATGGGGAAGGGATTGGGAGTGATGGTGGAAAAGGAGGGGGGGAGAAGGAAAAAAAATGGTGTATAAGAAACAACAAAAAAAAGGGAGTGAGTGGGGAAGAGTAGGGAAAAGGGGTGTGCAGGGGGAAAGAGAGAATAGAGGGGAGTAGGGGGGGATGAGAGGAAAGACGTGTGAATATGGGGGATGGTTGATTTGCGTGATGAGTGGGTTGATGTAAAGAATAAAAGTAATATGTTAGGGATTAGATGACGATGACTTGATGTTTGGGGATGATGATTATGTGATGTGATGATGATGGTGATGAGGAGAGCGAGAGGGGAGAGAGAGAGGAGAAAGAGAGAGGGTAAAAAAAGGGGATAAAAAAGGGGGAAAAAAAGGGGAAAAGAGGGGTCGGATAAAAAAAGAAAAAGAAAAGCGAAGGGGAATTGCGGAAAAGCAGCGCCCAAAAAGCCTTAAGAATTCAAAGGGGAAGGGCTGATTCATCCGCTCCCAGGAAGACCGGTGATTCAAAACCCGGCTTCCAAAACTCGCTGGCGTGGGAACCGCCCACAAAACCCCACTGGGGGTGTGCGGCGAGGGGAAAGGGGAGGAGAGGGGGGGGGTGGGGGGGGGGGTGAAGGGGGGGCAAGGGGGATTTAGAAGGATATTCTTGCTTATTCTTTTGTGGAACGTTTCTGTTGGTATTTTATTTTTTTCCTGAAAAGAGGGAAGTGCCTCATCAATTTTTTTTTTTCCCAACTATTTGAGTATAAACTTTCGGTTTTTTTTTTGGGTTTTCGAATTTTAAGGGAAAAACCTTTTGCTTTGGGAAGTTTTTTGGTCGAAGTTCCCCTTTCTTCGGGAAAATGAGGCGAAAAGGGGGAAGGGGAAGGGGGAAAAAATAAAAAAGGGGGGGGGAGTGAGTGAGAGGAGAAGGCGGGAAGGAAAGGAAGGGTAAACCCAAGGGGGGGAAAGGGTAAGGAAGGGGAAGAAGGGGGGTAGGAAAGGGGAAATCATTATCAGGGAGTGAGAGAGGGGTAACGAGGGGGAAAAGGAGAAGGAGAAAAGAGGAAAAGTAGGGAGGTGATTGGTAAAGGGAGAAATAGATGAAGGGGGAAAAGGGATAAAAAAAGAGGGAAGGGGGGAAGGGTGGTTCTGAGAAGGGGGAGGGGGGGGAGGAGGGAAGGCAGGGAGGTCAGATGATAGAAAAAAAAGGAAGGAAAAGGGGAAGTGAAAGAGAGGGGAAAGAAGAGAAATTAAAAAGGGGAAAGAGAGGGAAAAGAGAGAGAAAAAAAGGGGAAAGAAAGAGAGAGAAAAAAAAGAGAGAAAGAAAGAGAGAGAGAAAAAAGACAGAAAGGGGAAAGAGAAAGAGAAAGAAGAGAGAAAAAGACAACAAAGACAAAGGCAAAAGGCCCCGTATAACCACACCCCCCCCTCCCAAAGTTTTTTTGGAGAAAAGAGTTCGAGGCTGAGGCTAGGAGGCCCAGCTTACGAGAGGGTGACTTTTTTGCCGGAGATGGGGCTGTTGTTTTTTCTTGTTTTATGACGGGATGATTGTTTGTTTTTGTTTGTTTGTTTCTTGTTTTGTTTAAATAATTGTTATTTTTGTCATTATTTCCTCTTCGTATTGGTTTTTTTATTAAATTTTTTTTTTTTTGTTTTTTTTGTTATTATTATTATTTTTTATAATTTTATTATAATTATTATTATTATTATTTTTTATATTATTTTATTTTATTTTATTATTATTATTATTATTATTATAATTCGCTATTATTTTATTATTACATCACCATTATCTTTACTTTGTATGATGAATGAGGGTTATTATTTTATTTTTATTATTATTATTTTTTTATTTTTATTAAATTAAATTTTATATATTATGTTTATTACATTATTTTCTTATTTTTTAATTTTTAATATTATTGTTTATTTTATTATTATATTTTATTTTATTTTTTTTATTGTTAATATTATTATTATTATTATTTTATTATTTTTAAATTATTATTATTATTATTATCATCATCATCATCATCATCATCACATTATTATTATTACCATTTTGTTACGTTGTAGTAGCACTAATGATTGTTGTTATCGGGGTAATTTTTATTACTACAAATTAATTTAGTAGATATCTTACTATTTTTCTGCACAACAATAACAACACCCTGCTGCTGCCTTCCCCCTACTACTACTCAACTACTAAATTACTACTACACTACTACTCACTACTAATCTACTCTACTACACTACTACTACCACTACTACCAAACTTTTTTTTTTTGCGGGATCGACTTTTATATTCTAAATCCCATATTAAAAAATTTCTTTTGATCATTTCCACTAAAACAAAAGCTAAAAATAAAACAATTTTTTTTTCCCCTTCTAAAATAAACAAGCAAAAAAAAATTCCTCGAGTAAAAGAAAATTTTTTTTCCAAAAAAAAAAAACGAAAAAAAAAAAAAAAAGTTACTGATCGTCGTTCTTTCAGATTTGTAAATATTTTGAAAAAAAGAATCGGGTAAAAACTTAGAATGGGGGACTGCAGAAGAACCCGTGAGGTTGGGGGAGCGGGGGGGGGAGGTAAAAGTTCAAAGGGAATTTTGAAAACGATAGGGAAAGGGAGGGGGGGGGGGGATATGGTAGGGAGAGGGGAAAGAGGGTGTATATATTTTTTTTTTTTAATTAATTTTTTTTTTTAAATTTTTTTTTTTTTTAAAAAAAATTATTAAAAACCCAAAATTTAAAAGGGGGTTTTTTTTTATACTAAAAGATTAATTTAGGGTTCATAAAAGGGAAAAATAAAAAGAAGAGAAAAAAAAAAAAAAATCACAAAAAACACACAAAAAAACACACAAACAAAAACCACAAAACCACAAAACCACACCACCACAACCCCCAAGACGGGAAGCACAGAGAGACGGAAAAACCCCAAGAGATAAACCCAACAAAACCCACAACAAACAACACCACCCCCCCACACACACCAACACCCCCACAAAAACCTTTTGCTTTTTGTACTCCAACCACCAATCCCATTTTTGCCTGGGGGGGCGAAACCCCTTGGTTTTTTTTTTTTTTGTTTCTTCCCTTCGCTTATTTTACATTTTTTTTTTGGTAGTTTTTGGGGTTTTGTGGATTTATGACTTTTTTTTAAAAGGGGGGGGAAAAACAAAAAAATTTTCTTCGTCCCCTTCATTAAATTTTTAACAAAAATACTAAATTAATCCCAACATAATTCCCCCCCCCAAAAAATCATTTTTAATCCCATTTTAAAATTTATATAAAAAAAATTTAAAAATATAAAAAAATAAATTAAAAAAAAATTAAATTTAAAAAAATTTAAAAAAAAATTTTTTAAAAAAAAAAAATAAATATATTATAATTATTTTAAATATATCTATACAAAATTTTAATTACATACACAATTCTTAATTTTATATATATATAAAAAATATATCATCATAATAAATTAATAATAAAAATATATCCCCATATATATATATACCAATTAATATATATTTATCTACCTTAAATTCCCCTAATCTCTTACCAAAAAAATTTTCCCAATTTTTCTCTCTACCCCCTCATCATATAATCTCATATCCCCCCTTATAATATATATTTTTACCAACACTCCAATTCATACCCAACCAATTCCTCCCATTTTAATATCCCTACAACACCAAAACCTCACCCCAAATTTACACCCACCACACACCACACAATCACCAAAACACACCAAACCAACACCATCAAAACCAAAACACACAACACACATCAACCACCCATACACACACACACCACCAACACACACACACACACACACCCCACCATCACACACACACCACACCACACAAACACTCATTACTCAATCCCACCAACATCATCTATCACCCTTCAAAATCCTTTTTTTTCTCTCATCTATAAACATTTTTAATCATTTTTTTTTTTTTTTTTTTTTTTTTTAATCTAACCCTTCATTATTCCCCTACCCCAAATCCCTTCTCCCCAAAACCCCTCATCATAATCATCATACCACATCATCATCATCATCAAAATCATCATCACCCCACCCATCATCACACCATCTCTCACCATCACACATCACCACCTTTATCATCACATCCCCATCATCACATCCCCTACACCATCACCCCCAATCATCCCCATCACCATCTCATCACCCCCACCTCATCCCCACATCATCACCATCATCACACATCACCCATCATCACCACCACATCACCCACCTCACTCATCATACCCCCCATCACACCAAACCATCATCTCACCCCACCACCACCCCACCCCACCACCACCCACCACCACCCCCACCACCACCACCTTTTTTTCCCACACCAAAAACGTCCCCCCCCCCCCCTTTCCCCCCCCCAAGCACCCCCCAACCTCTCCCGCCTCCCCCTCCTCCCCCTCCTCCCCCTCCCCGGTGCCCCGTGCCCTGTCCCGCTGAGCCGGGCCCGGGCGCGCGTGATGGTTGCTGCCGGCGACACAACGGCGGCCGCGGCGACACGACGACGACACGACGACGAGACGACACGACGACGACACCGGGGGCCCGCGGGATCGCGCCCGCCTCGCCAGCCGCCTGGGCGAGATCTCTCCTGTGCTACCGACATCTTCCAGAACCAGACGACACGGGGGTGACCTCAGGTGGGTGGGCCAGGAAGGGGGGGGGGGGGGGGGTTTAGAGGGGGATAGGCTTTGGGGGTTTAAAGAAAGGGGGTCGGGGGGGGGGGTTTGTTTTTTTTTTTTTTTTTTTTTTTTTTCTTTTTTTCTGCTTTTCTCCTTCTCTCCTCCTTTTCTCTTCTCTCTCTCTTTATCTCTTCTCTCTCTCTTTCTCTCTCTCTCCTCCCCTTTTTTCTTCTCTCTCTCTTCTCTCTTCTTCTCTCTCTCTCTCTCTCCTCCTCTCTTCTCTCTCCCTTAAAAGTTCCCCCTTTTCCTCCCCTTTTGTCTCTCCCTCTTCCCCTCTTCTTTTCCCCTTTTTTCCTCTTTTTTTCCCCCCTCCTTCTCTCTGCCTTTTTTTTCAAATTTTTCTCTTTTCTCCTCCTTATTCTCCTTTTTTTTATTCTCCTTTTTTCCTTTTCCTCCCCTCTTTGTCTCTCTCTTCTCTGAAATTAATAAATGAATTTCTTTTCTCCCCATTTTTTCCCCCCCTCCTCCTTCCCCCCTTCCCTTTTTTTCCCCCTCCCCTTTCCCCCCTTTTTTCCCTTTGTTGTTTTTTTTTCCCCCCCCCCCCTTTTTTCCCCCTTCCCCTTTTTTCCTTTTTTTTTTTCTTTTTTACCTTCCCTTTTTTTTTTTCCTCCTTATTCAAACCTTTTTTTTTTCCCTCCTTTTTTCCTTTTTCTTTTTCTTTTCCCCCACAAAATTCTTTTTCCCCCTTCCTCTTCATTATGAACCCGATTTTCCCACCCCCCCCCTGGGAAGGGTGAGGAGTTTCTGTTTCTCCTCCTTTCCCCTCCCCTCCCCTCCCCTCCTCCCTCC
Organism: Penaeus monodon; assembly: GCF_015228065.2. Lineage (NCBI taxonomy): Eukaryota > Metazoa > Arthropoda > Malacostraca > Decapoda > Penaeidae > Penaeus > Penaeus monodon. The sequence continues at coordinate 7,600 of NW_023663210.1, forward strand.
TCCTCCTTTCCTTCCCCCCCCCCCCTCCTTCCTCCTCCTCTCTTCTCCCCCCCCCTTTTTTCCTTTTCCCCTTTCTTCCTTCCTCCGTTCCTCTCCTCTTCTTTCTTCCCCTTTTTCTTATGCCTTCTTTTTCCCTTCTTCCCTTTTTTCTTTTCCCCCCCTCCGTTTTCCTCCATTTCCCCCCCTCCCTCCCTTTCTTCCCCCCCCTCTCATAGCCCCGCCCCCTTCCCCCCCCTCCCGCCCCCCTCTCTGCCCCCGCCCTTTCCCCCTCCCCCCCCCCCCCCCTCCCCTCCCCTGCCCCTCCCTCCAAAAAAAAAAAAAAAAAAAACCCCCCCCCCCCCCCCCCCCTCCATACCCCCCCCCCCCCCCCTCCCCCCCCCCCATTCCCCCCCCTTTCCCCCCCCCCTCCACCCCCTCTCATAGCCCCCCCCCCTTTCCCCCCTCCCTCCAGCCCCCCTCTCATACCCCCCCCCCCTTCCCCCCTCCCTCCAGCCCCCCTCTCATAGCCCCCCCCCCCTTCCCCCTCCCTCCGCCCCCTCTCATAGCCCCCGCCCCCTTCCCCCCCCCTCCACCCCCCCCTCCATACCCCCCCCCTTCCCCCTCCCTCCACCCCCCCTCTCTAGCCCCCGCCCCCTTCCCCCTCCCCCCAGCCCCCCTCTCATAGCCCCCGCCCCTTCCCCCTCCCTCCACCCCCCCCCTCAAGCCCCGCCCCCTTCCCCCCCCTCCGCCCCCCCCCATACCCCCCCCCCTTCCCCCTCCCCCCCCCCCCCCAACCCCCCCCCTTTCCCCTTACCCCCGAGGGTCCTCCCCTCCCGCAGTGACGCGTGAGCACCCCGGGCAGCGTGGGGAGTGCTTTGGGCGACGGCGACGGGCAGAGGGCGACCGACCACCACACACGGACCTTCGCTCGCCGCCCGGTCCCCGCAGAAGACGGCGCTCCCAGGGGGCCCCGGGGCCTCCTGGTGCGACCCCCCCTCCCCCGAGCCCCACCAGCCGCCCATGTCCCAGTGAGTACGAGGCGAAGGGGAAAGGCCGCGGGCACGGCCTTTTTTCTCGTATTGCGTCTTGTTTGGTTTATTTCATAGGGTGTAACGGGGGAGGATTTTTTTCGCCGTTGGATTGCCTGTTTTTCTTTTTTTTTTTTTTTTTTTTATTTTTCTTTTTTATTTTTTTATCTTTTTTTCCCTTGGGGCTTGTTATTTTTCTTTTTTGGGCTCGTTTTTCCCTTTATCGCCTCTCTTCGTCATCCTCCCCACCCTACCCCTTTCATATTCTCCTCCTCCCCCCTTTTCTCTCTCTCTCCTATATTTTTTCCTTCTCTCCCTCTTTTCCCCCCCTTCCCCCGGATGTTCGCATCAGGTACTCCCCCCTCCCCTCGGCGTTGACGCAAAGTGGTTTTTGGGAAGAAAGGGTTTTGCGAAAGGAAAGCAAGGGCCCCGTTTTGGGACCACGCCAGCCCCCAACTTCACCCCCCTTCCCCCCCCCCCCTTTCCCCCCCCTTCCTTCCCCTTTTCCCTTTCCCTCCCTTTCCCCCTTCCTTTCCTTCCCCTTTCCCCCTTTCCCCCTCCTCCCCCCCCTAGCCCTTTTCTTTTCCCCCCTTCCCCCACCCCTCCCCCGTACCCTCGCTCCCCTCTCTTCCCCCTCTCTTTCCCCCCCCCCCCCTTTTACCCCCCCCTTTTCCCCCCCCCTTTTCCCCCTTCCCCCTTTCCCCCTTTCCCCTTCCCCCTTCCCCTTCGCCCAGCCAGATTTTGTCATGTTGGCAAGGTGTCCCCGGGCAGGTTTTTCAAGGGGGCTGAAGAAGGGGGGGGGGGCAGGTACAGGGTGTGGGGTGAGGCCTGCTGTCGTCCTTTTTTTTCTCTTCTCTCCTCCTCCTCCTCCTTTTTTTTATTATTTTTTATTTTTTTTTTAATTTTTTTTTTTTTTTTTTTTTTTTTTTTTTTTTTTTCTTTTTCTTTTCTTTTTTTTTCTTATTTTTCTTTTCTTATTATTTTTTTTTTTATTCAAATTTTTATTCGTATTCTTATTCTTATTCTTTTTTTGTATTCATATTTTTTCTTTTTTCCCCTCCCCCTCCTTCTTTGTCTCTTTTCCGCCCTTCCTCTTCCCTTTTTTGTCTTTTTTATCTATCTCCTCCTCCCCCTTTTCTCTTCCCTTTTGCCTCTCCCCTCTTCTACCACCCCTCCCCCCTTCCCTCTTTTCCTCCTTTCTCCCACTTCCTTCCTTTTTCCCCCCCCCTCCCCCTCTCCCCTCCTTTCCTTCCCTTTCCCCTTTTCCCCCTCCTTTTCCTTTCCCCTCCCTCCCTCCCTCCCCCTCCTTTCCTCTCCCTTCCCCTCCCCCCTCCCCTCCCTCTTCTTTTCCCTCCCCTCCCCCCCCCCCTCCCCCCCCCCCTCCCCGTGCATTTGGTGACACTTTTTTGGTATATGATACTGAGGCCACGTGACTCCTCGCTTGGGTGGCTTGGTTCGACTCTGTGACCTCTTTGACCTTTTTTTTCGTTTTCGTTGTCCGCCGTTTTTCCCGTCTCTTGTTATTTATATGTCTGACTTTTTTGTCGTGCAATTTTCGGTGTTTTACTCTCTGTGTTTTGCACTCGTTTTTTTGTTTGTTTCTCTCTCTCTTTTTCCCTCTCTCTCTCTCTCTCTCTCTCTCTTCTCCCTCTCTCTCTTCTCTCTCTCTCCTTTTTCTCTCTCCCTCTCTCTCTTTCTCTCTTCTCTCTCTTCTCCCCCTCTCTCTTTCCTCTCTCCTTCATCTCCCCCCGCCCCCCCCCCCACCCCCCCACACAAAAACACACACACCCCACACACCACACAAAACACACACACACACACACACACACACACTGTAACAATTTTTTCTTCCATTTTTCTTCCCCCTTTCCCCCCCCGTTCTATCTCCCAATTTTCGCAGTTTTAAAAATTTTGCTACCTTGTTTGTTGATATTTGGGGTACCTGGTCCCCTGCCCTCTGTCCCGCTCCCCTTTTTTCTCCGTCCTGCTTTTTCTATCCTTCGCTCTCCCTTGCCCCTTTCCCTTGCACCTTTTCAACCTTTTTTCCATTTTCTCTCGACCGGATTTTTTTTTTTTTTTTTTCATTCTCGCCCTTTTCTATGTTACGGGTTTTTTTTTGTTCTTCTTCCGTTTTCTTTTGTAAACTTTATGTTCTTCCCGTTTTAAAAAACTTCGATTTTTAAATTACATTTTTGGAAAATTTTTTGTGTTTGTTTTTATAAAGATTAAAGAAAAAGAAGAGGAAGAAGAAGAAAAAGAAAGAAGAAAAAAGAAGAAGAAAAAGAAGAAAAAAAGAAAAAAGGAGGAGAAATAAGAAAAATAGGAAGAAGAAAAAAAAGAAGAAGAAAATAGTGGGATAGGGTGAGAAAAAAGCCATAAGGAACGCGAAAAGAGGAAAACGGAGAAAAAAAACGGGTTTTCTTTTGGGGAAAGGAGGTGGGGAAATTCGGGGCTTAATTTTTGTTTTTTTCGTCCCTTCGGCAAATTTTTTTGTATTTTTTTTTTTGTAATGCGTCTTGTTTTCCCGTTTTTTTTTGTCATTGGGTGTTCCCTTTTTTATTTTTATTCGTGCGCCCTTCGTTTGTCTTGATTTTTTTTAGAAGTGAAAAAAAGGGGAACGGGGAAAACGGGATGAAAAAAAATCTCCTTTCGCCCAGAACAATGAACCGGGGAGAAAATAGGGGGAAGGAAACAAAATGTCACACGAAACGCAGGGGATGAACAAGTCAGGGAAAGGGAAGGAGGGGAAAAAGGGAAAGGGAGAAGGAGGGAGGGGGGAGGGAGGAGGGAGGGGGGGAGGAAGGGGGGGGGGAGGGAGAGAGAAGAGAGAGAGGAGAGAGAGAGAGAAGAAGAAGAGAGAGAGAAGAAGTGAGAGAGAGAGAGAGAGGAGAAAGAAAGGAAGGGGGGAAAAGAAAAAAAAGAGAGAGAAAAAAAGAAAAAAAAAGACAAAAAGGCCAATCCAGAGAAGAGGAGAAGAGAGAGAAGAGAGAGAGAGAGAAGAGAGAGAGAGGAGAGGAGAGAGAGAGAGGAGAGAGAGAGCAAAAAACAAACACTTCCCCCCCCCAAAAAGCGCAAATTTATGCTCCAGGGCCCCCTTCGTGCGCCGTTCTGACAGTGTTGCCCAGGGCCCGGTGCCTCGCGCGCATCAAAATACTACACATCGCTGACACCGATTGACACCCGGGCATGATTTTTTGATTCTTGGGCGGGAAAAGACTCGCTTTCGGGGGGAGGGTTGTTAATTTTTTTTTTTTTTTTTTTTTTTTGGTTGTTGTCGATCGAGGGGGGGGTGTGTGATTTCTGTCTGGTAGGGCTGGCTTGGACGCACACGAACACGCGTACACACACGCATACACCGCCACACTCCTCAAAACACTCACACACTCACTCACACTTCACTCCCCAACATTTCACTCACTTCACTACTCACTCACCCTCACTATCACTCACTCACTCACTCTCACCACACACAACACACACACACACACACACACCCCAACACCACACACACACACAAAACCCACAACACCCCACACACAACCACAAAAAACCCCACACAACACACGATCCTTTTCTTATCCCCTCGGGGCAACGAAATTAAAATGAATAGCGTTTTTCCTCCGCGCTTTGCAACGGAAGTGTAATCGTCGGGAACTTCCCATGGCATTTTTTCTTGTCAGCCTGTGTGTGTTGTGTGTGTGTGTGTGTGTTGTGTGTGTGTGTGTGTGTGTGTGTTGTGGGTGTTTTTGGGGTTTTGTGTGTTTGTGTTATTTGCTTGGTGTTTTTTTTTTTTTTTAGGGTGTAATTTTTTGTCTCTGTGGTGCGTATGTGTTTATGTGTAGGTAAAAGGGTTATGCTTTTTTTGTTACTGATTTTTTTTATTTTTTTTTTTTTTTTTTTACCGTGTTTTTTGTAGATTTCACTGACTGTCCCTGTTTGCGTCTTCGTGATCACCCGCGTTTTTTTTGTTTTTGTTTGAGGAAAAAGGGGTTCTGTTTTGAATTCTTTGCGACGTTTATTTTTTTTCGTTCATGATTTGTTTTGATTCTTTTCCTCGTTACTGTTTTCCTCGTTTGTCATCAGAATCATTCTTTTTTCGTCGGGGTGTTTGTTTCTGGCTTGGCACTTGCGGGGTCGTTTATGTTGTAGGTGTTTTTTTTGTGTGCTCCACAGATATAGACGTATGGCCGGGTTTTCTCTCTCTCTCTCTCCTCTCTCTCTCTCTCTCTCTCTCTTCTCTTCCCCTCTCTCTCTCCCCCTTCTCCCTCTCTCCCCTCTCTCTTCTCTCTCTTTCTTTCTTTTTTTCCTCCCCATTACATGGTGTGTGTTGTGTTTTCTATGTTTATGTATTATATATATATATATATATATAATATATATAATATATAAAAATTTTTTTTTTTAAAAAAAATTTTTTTTATAATAAATTTTAAATATTAAATTTTATTATTAAATATTTATTATTTCCCTATGTTTATGGGGAAATATAATAAAGATATACAACAACATAATAAGAAAAAAAAAGTAAAAAGGGAACATATGTTTTATTATTATAATAATATATAAAAAATATTATAAATATATAAAAAAATTATATAAATAAAAATTTTAAAAATAAATTAATTTATTATTAATTATATATATATATATAATATATTATTATATAAAAATAATAAAATATATATATATGTATTATATCCATATGTGTGTGTTGTGTGTGGGGGGGGCGTGTGTATTGGGGGCGGTGGGGCGCGCGCGCGCCTGTCTGTCTGTATGTTTTTATTTTTTACATATGTATACAGTACGTCCCGGATGAAAACAGAGTGATGGAAACGTTGGCAAGAGCCACACGTGTGCCATTTAAGGCCCTGTACCACCGATGCCAAAAAGGGTCCCATACCAAAAAAAAAAAGAATCATAAATTTTCACTAGAAGGTATGGGCCCTCCATCTATCACTGGACCCCCTTTGGCACTCCTCGCGGGCACTCACAGGTTTTACGTGCGAGACCCCGCCTACTATGGCACTTTCTGGCCCCCTTTTGCCCCACTTCTTTTTCCTTTGGCCCTTTCCTTTTGTTGTCTAGGGTGTAATAGCCCTTTTGAGGGGTGGCACTGTGCCTTCCCTCCCCCCCCCTTTATGGCCTTCGGTGAAACCACCCCCCTACCATGGCTGGCACTGGGAATTGGGCCTCCCGAGTGGCACTGGGGCGGGGGGAAGAGGGGGCGATAGCGATGCTCGTGTAAGTTTAAGTTTTTTTTAAAAAATATTTTAAAAAGGGGGTTTTTTTTTTTTTGGTTTTTCTTCGCTTGGAGTGGGGAAAAGATGGTGATTATGAACACATTAGCAGGGGGCCAAATTCGGTATAAACAGCTATTATGAGGCACAGCTGAGAAATGGCGCATTAGAAACAGCGGTATTAGTAGTCTTAGCAAAATAGTAGGAGCTCTCGCAGCATCATAGCTTCAACGTACGGGGGAAACAGCGTATAGTTTAAGATCCGCTAAGCGGGTGATAAAAGAGATTAAAAAAAATGACAATGATAAAAATTAAAACGGTGACCGTCGTGGTGAAAGGCCGGGCCGTTGTTGCGTCGTTTTCTATTTTCGTTTTTCTTCGTTTTCCCTTGGGCTTTTTATGTATTTTTTTTTTTTTTGGTTTTTTGTTTTTGTCGTTTTTTTTTTTTTTTTAATTTCCTTTGCTTTGTATTTTTTTTTTTTGTTTTTTTTTTTTACTCATTCTCTTCTATTTTATTCTCTGTATTTTTCTTCGGCGTTTATTACTCGCTATTGCTTATTTTTCTTTTCCTTCTTTTTTACGTTTTCTTCGTCTCAAAATTTTTTTTTCAGTTCTCCTTTGGGTTTTTTTTCCTTTTATTTTTTTCCTTGTTCCTTCCTTCTTTTTTTATGCTATTTTCTCACCCCATTTTCTGTCCCAATTTTCTTTCTCCATTTTTCACTCTCTCTCCTCTTTTCCTATCTTTCTTCATTTTTGTGCTTCGGTCTTTCTTTCGCCATAAAACTTTCTCTTTCCCTTCATTCCTCTCTCTCCCTCTCCCTCCCCCCCTCCCTCCCTCCCCCCCCCCCCCCTCCCCCCCCCCTCTCTCTCTCTCTCTCTCTCTCTCTCCTCCTCTCTCTCTCTTCTCTCTCTCTCTCTCCTTCCTCCCCCCTCCCTCCCTCTCTCCCTCCCTCCCCCCCTCCCTCCCCCCCCCCCCCCCTTCTTCTCCCTCTCCTCTCTTTTCTCTCCCTTCCTCCCCCCCTCCCTTTTTCCCTTCTTTTTTTTTTTTTTTTCTTTTTTTCTTTTTCCCTTCCCTTTTTTTTCCCCCTTTTCCCCCTTTTCCCCCCCCGGTCCTTTTGGGGCCCAGATTTAAAAAAGCCTGTTTGGTTTCGTTTGCCAAAATTAACACTCTCAACCTCTTCCCCTTTTTTCCGGGGAAAAAATTTTTTTTTATTTTCATTTTTTGGGGTTTTTTTTCTTTTTTTTTTTTTTTTGGGTTTTTTTTTTTTTTTTTTTTTTTTTTTTTTTTTTCGATTCCCCCTTTTTTTTTTTTACTTTGGGGCCTTTTTCTTTTCCCTTTTTGGGTTTTTTT
>NW_023663211.1:0-15193 GCF_015228065.2 Penaeus monodon
GATTGGCTCCGCATTCCCCTTCCAACAGCGGGGAAAAAATCATCAGATTGATTATGTGGGTGTGTAATTGAACTCGAACCCGAACCTCTTCGAATAAAAGAAATGGTTAAATGGTGTATTGGGTGTTGTGGAAAAAACAGGGACGAAAAATTTGTCCCACCTGGAAAGATGATTTGCTTTCACCAGCCCTGTGTCATGCCCACAACACCCATACACACACAACACAACAAAAAAAACCCAAAACACACATAGAGAGGACAAACAAAACAAAACAAAAAACCAACCATCACCAAAAAACCACACCAAAACCAGAACACAGAGACAAAAAAACCAAACACCAACTCACAAAAACAACACACACCCACCCAAACAACCACAAGAGAACAAACACAACACAAAAAAACCCACACACACTAAAACAAGCCACACAAACAAAACAACAACAACACAACAAAAGACAAAAAAAAAACAACACAAAAAAAAAACACAAATAAAACATAAACAACATAAACACAAAAAACAAAAACACAAAAAAAAAAACAAACAAACAAAACAATAAAAAAAACACACACAAAAACTCCACCACACAAAAAAAATATTGCACACAAAAACATTTCCTCACAACAAACAACAAAAACCAAAAAACGCCACACAAAAAAAAAGGCCACAACACACAAAAAGGACACAAAAATAAAAACACCAACACCACAAAAAAACACACGCTACAAAACAACACAACACAAAAACACAAAAAACACACATACACACAACAAAACACACACAAAGAAAACTCCACATATAACACACAAAACAAGCAACCACGCACGCAACAGACCACAACACACGCCACAAAAAAACAACACAACACCACATACAAAACCACACACCGCATACAAAAAACCAACCACCCACCATACAAAAACAAACCACACACCAACATACAAACGCCCACCCACATACCAAAACACCAACAACCAAAACATAGAAAAAAAATGGAAAAAAACATAGACGAAAATTGTCACAACTGGGAGGATGATGCTTTCCACAGCGCTTGTGCCATGCGCACCACACCACAAAAACAAACACACCAAAAAACAAACCACCACACACAGAACAAACAAACACCACACCACACTCACAAAAAAAACCATAACCCACACCACACAGAGGGGACAAAAAAACAACCACACACCTAAACAAAGCCGCACACAACAAAAAAAACACCACCACACACAAAAGACATAAAAAAGAAAAAAAACCAAAACACAAAACACAAAATAAAAAAACACACACACAAAAAAAACACACAAACAAAAAAAAACAAACACAATGCAACAAAAAACAATCTCCAAAAAAAAACAAAAACAAAAACCGCAACACAAAAAAACAAAAAATAGAACACAAAAAGCACACCACAAAACACACGACACAAAAAAACCACACGTGAAAAAAAAACACACAACACACACAACAAAAAACACAAAAGAAAAACAATATTACACACCCAACAAAAACAACCCCCACAAAACCAAAACACCACAAAAACAACCAACAAACAAACCAACATAAAAAACAAACCACATCACAAAAAAAACACACACCACATAAAAAAACACACCCACCACCCAAACACAAAAAACAAACAGAACCACAAAACAAAACAACACCACCACAACAAAAACAAACAGGAAAAAAAAAAAAACAAAAAAAAAAAAAACCACCAAACCCAACCCAAAACAACACAACAAAAAAAAAAACCACAACAAACCAAACAAAAAAAAAACACAAACCACAAAACCACCAAAAACCACATAAAAAAAAAAAACAACCCACCAAAAACAAAAAAACCCAACACACCACATACAAAAAAAAAAAAAAAAACACAAACCAACCCACACACAAAAAAACAAAAAAAACGCATAGTAATTATAGAGAAAATTTCTTATGAGGGAATTTCCACATTTCTTTTTATGATATTAGGAACCAGCTAAAAAGTATTTTGGCGTTTCCCAGATATTGGCAAAGGTTTTTTGAGAGAGAAGAACCCACGTCTACTCCTGATGGAAAAGCTGTTGAGTTTTTGCAGATACTTGGGACTCCTGCTCATGGATTCCACACGAAAATCGAAAACCACCGGTCTCCACAGAGGTAAAGAGGATGGTTCAGACCAAAAAATGGTTGGTTCCAGGAAAAGGAAGCTGAGGAGAAAAGCTCCGAGGGGGACCTAAAAGAAAAAAAAACATGTCAATGGTTTGTGGTGGGAAAGTTTGGGCCACATCAGGGACCCACGTTGCCCTAAAAAAAATCCTTTTGGCTTTCCAAAAACGGGAACAAATCTAGTTTTTTTTCCCATCAATTTTTTTTCATTGATGAAAACAAAACTCGCCTGGTAAATTCTTTAAACTTGTGGCACCATCAAATGGTTCTTGGTTTTCTCGGCAAAGCTCCGGAGATTTCCGGCTGTTCTTGTTAATGCTGCTGAAAAACACTTTACTCCGGGGATGTTGACCGGAACCATTCATATGGTCAGTGGACTTAGGTTTTCTTATTAATATTTTTTGGGGGCATTACAGACACCACTTTCCCTCTAGTTAAAAATGTTTCTTCTTCGATGTCCATATTATGTTGGATGGGTTAAAAAAGCTGTAAAAGGGCAAGAAAATCAAAAAAAGTTTGCTCTGTGTTAAATCGGGGAAAACCATTTTCCAGGTGTTTAAAAAAAGATCATAAAACCTGATGCTGTTACTAGTAAAAATCTACTTACCAGTTGAGCTGTGGTCTGGGGACCATATTGAAAACTATTACCGTGTTAACTGTACCAGTTTACACAAAAATGACTAATGTTACTGATGGGAATTATGTTGAAAGCAGTTGAAAACTAGATTCCATGTAAAAAAATTAAGAGAGTCCATCCTCTAGTATTAGCAAAGTTAGGAAAGCTCTCAATAATCACACCTTCGGAAATTGGTCCAAAAAAAAACTCCAGTCAAACTCGTCCATCTTTGGTCAGGTGTTCAGGTTGCAAAAAAGCTTAATGCTGGGGGAAAAACAGAAAAAAAACATGCGCGGATTGGCTGGTGTGTATAAAAAATATGAGGTAAGGGAATGGTTTTGATCTACGGCTTCCCGTGGAATTGCAAAATTCTGTGAAAAGGGCGAAAAAAACCTCTTCTGGTTGTAAGCTTGCTGGACTTGCCGGGAAGATAAAATTCTCAGTCTAGTGGCATGAAAAAGGGTTCACTTGCAGGCCCATTTTCCACACCGTAAAGGGGAAACAAAAAAATTAAAGGTAAAGAAGAAAAAAACAATTTTTATTTGGGCCTGGGAAATGGGTGCTGGGAACATTCAAAGGGGACAAAACTGCAAGATTCTTGTGAGAAAGTGCTAGAGAAATGTCCCCAGTAAAAAGTCCATGATAAAAATTTCCAGCCCCATTATAGCCAAAAAACCTTTTATGAACAAAAAAAACTTTTTCTCGTGTTTGCGAATTCCCTAAAACCACCACTTCCAGGTAAAAAACCACATTGATTTCAGTGTTCTGTAGCCAAGGCTTTACTAGTTGATTTTTCTCTTGGTAGGGCATTCCCAGGGGAGATACGCCTCACAGAGGCTATGCCAGTTTTACTTTCCCAAAATTAAAGGGGTGAGTTCCACACAAGTTTCCTCAATAAAAAAAGCCCCTTTTTTTCACCAAAAACTTACCCTCATAGTTTGTAAAAAACGGCAGGGTGTATACAAAAACGATTTTCCATCCACAGGCTAATGGCATGGTTGAGAGGGGGGACCGATTGGTGGTGAAAAAAAAAAAAAAACGCCCTAAACCAACTCTACTGGTGACTTTTGCCTCATGAATTGGGATGAAAGCTTTCCCTATGTTTTCGTCTTGCTTTTTAATACAGCTGTTTCATAGGGTTCTACAGGAGAAAAAAAAACCCATTGTTACCTTGTTAATGGGGTCCACCATGGAAGCTTTCCTCAGGTAAAAAACACAAAACAAAAAATATTATGGAGGTGGATCCAGAAAGCTGCATAATGTCCAGCAGCTTACAGGGAAGCTCGGACGTATTGCTACAGGAAAAAACGTCCGTCCAGGCCTGTGAAAAAAAAATGGGACCCAGGTATTACAAATAGGCCACATACACAAAAAAAAAAAAAAAAAAAAAAAAAAAAAATGTGGGGCTGATATATAGGTGACCTTGTTACTCTTTAAAAGATTTTTCTAAAAAAAACAGGGAGGTAGGAACGGACAATCGTTACTGTACTTGGTCCTAAGGGACCAACCGAGTGGGTGGTGGAAAAAAAACCGCCCTAGCCACTCTACTAGGGGACTTTTCCCTCATGAGTGGGATGAAAACTGCTTCCCTATGTTCGTCTTACTGTTTTAATTACAGTTGTTCATAGGTCTACAGGAGAAAAAAAAAAAACCATTTGTACCTTTGTAAATGGGTCACCATGGGAAAAAAGCTTTCCTCAGGTAAAAAACACAAAAAAAAACTATATGGAGGGGAAAAATCCAGCGGCTACAAGAAGCTCGATGAAATTGTTTGCAGAAAAAAAACGTCCCCCCAGGGCCTGTGAAAAAAAAATGGGACCAGGGATTACAATAAAGCAACACAATCCAAAAAGGGAAAAGTTTTGCGGCTAATATAGGTGGGGACCTTTGTACTCTTTAAAAAGTTTTTTTTCTAAAAATAGGGAGGGTAGACGGAACGTCGTACTGTACTTGGTTCCTAAGTGGTTTTGGCCCTGCAAGGATTATTCAAAAGTCACTGGGTTCCTGTGGACAAGGATCATAAGGATCTTTTGGGTTCCTCCACAGGAACGGGAAAACGGCAAGGCTTTCGTCTCAATCAGTTTACGGTCCCTTCGGACGTCAGTGATGAGCTGCACTTTTTCCCACAGTCTATGGGAAGATGGTGAGGGCTAAATGGTTTACCCTTCCCCAAACAGATGAATCCAGGGACGTTCTGGACGATCTGCTGAAGTGCTGTTTACTCTCTGGCTTGGTGGCCCCTTGGTCTGGCCTTTTGTTTTTTTTTTTTTAATTTTTTATTTATTTTTTTCTATTTGCTTTTTTTTTAAACCCTTCCTTGGTTTTTTTTTATTTTTGAGTTTTTTTCTTTTTAATTTTTTTAGGTTGTTTTGTTTCTGGTTTTTTTTTTTATAATTTATTGCACAGGATATTTTTTTTTTCATTTTGTATGCATATTTGTGTTTTTCACAGCTTTAAGGTCTATGTATAATAATTTTCAGCTTTTTTTTCGCAGGGTGTTTTACCGTTATGCCGCTAGTCCAGCCCGCAGGTTATGGTTGGTATTTAGAGGGCAAGGTGTCGGGCGTCTGTCCATGGGTCGTGTCTCTCGCTCGGTCCCTCTTTCTCAGGGAACCTGTAGTGGCGGGCCGTTTGTCCTCTGTCGTGGGGGGGTCGGCTTTCCGATCGCTCCTCTCGTGGGCCCGGTGCCTGCCGATTACGTTTTCTGGAGTGAATGGGCCGGAACCGAGCGTGAGGGGAGGGGAACGTCGGGAGAAAAAGTTAGGAAGCCTTCGACGAAAAACGTTGGGACGATGGAGAGGAGGAAAGATCGAAGTCAAGGAGGGGGAGGGATGATGGATTAGTGAAAAAAAAAAAAACTGCTGCCTTCTCTCTCTGTTTGCCGGTGGGACGGAGCCCCGTTAATCCGTGAAATGGCGGCTGCCTCTCGCCAACTTGAATATACTTTAAAAAGGGGAGTATTGACAAAATCCAGTGGATTGTAGTTTTTTTTCTTTATGTTTCAAGTTTGGCTTTTTTAGCTTGTGTGATGTTTGCCTTTTTTTTTTTTCAGTTTGCCTTTTTTTATCTTGTGTTGATGTGGTTTGCATTGTGTTTGATTTCTTTTAATTCTTTTTATCTCGTCCTCATTTTACTCTTTTTTTTCTTAAAAAGTTTAGTATTTCTATTTAATTTTTCCTCCTTTTTTAAATGCTTTTGTATTTTTCCTGTGTTCCTGTAGGGCCTTTTACTGTCCAATTTTACTTAAATTTTTCCAGGCAATCTTTATCACTTTCGTTAAAATATTTTTGGTTATCGTTTTATCTTTCTAATTTTTTTTTTACTATCCTTATTTTAATTGGTTACGGGGAAAGCTTTTAATATAAAACTCGTTCATAAGGGGGGGGGGACCGTGCGCGCCCTCTAACTTTTAAAAAAGGGGGCCGCACATTTGTACTGGGGCTCTTCTTTTTTCTCGTGGGCCAAGTGCAACATGCTTTTAACATAAAAAAAACTGAATTAAGATTAAATTCTGGTAAACTAAAATTAATGTTATTTAAAAATGATCAGAAAAATTTCTCTTTTGTTTACCCCACCCCTCAGTCCAGTTTTTTTTTTGTTTCATGTTCTTGCTTATTCATTTTTTTTTTTTTTTTTTTTTTTTTTTTTTTTTTTTTTTTTTTTTATTCTTACCCAGTATCTGTTGTAAGGTTTTTTAAAAATATAAAATTAGAAACATGAAAGAGTCAGACTCGGGGGGACGGCAATCACCCAAAAACAAAAACGATGCCTAAAAGAAATAAAGGGTTTGGCAGTTTACTGCAAGCCCTTACACCATGGGCCACCGGCCCGCTAACCAACCAACCCGGGGGGCGTTGCAAAAAAAATACACAACAACTATATAATTTTTTATGGTGGGGGAACAGTCAGTGGGAGTGATTGTAGAAAAAAAGCGGTTGGGCTTTTTATCAGTTTCATTAGTAATGAGGGTAAAAGTCTTGTTTTGTTTATTAAAGCTCGTTTTTTCTTTGCACCGGGCCTTCACCCCGTTGCTGTTTGCCTTTTCCTTTAATGTTTTTAATGGTTTAAAAACTCCCGTTCCTGTATGTGTGATATTGTATAGCCTCCAACATCTTTTTGGTCTGTTGATTTTTTTCCTGGTTTAATAATTTTACTACTTTGTGTTTCTTTAAATGTTACTTACGTGTTTAATCAGTTTTGTTTTGATTTTTAGTAAATTTCCATTTATTTTTGCTTCCTTTTACTGCTTTTGTAATTTTTCCTGTGTTCCTGTTTAGGTCCTTTTTACTGTCAAATTTTTATTAATTTCCCAGCATCTTTTCAATGTCCCCCAAAAAAAAAAAAAAAAATAATTAATAAATATAAATTTTGAGTTCTTTATTCCTTCATTTTTACTATGTTTTTTGTATTATTTATTTTTAGTGTGTCATTTGCTAGCTTTTTTTACGGTTTTGATTTTTAGTAGGCTTTCGTTTATATTATTTTTACTGTGTTTTCTGTGTCTCTTTGGCTTTTTCTCTGTATAAATCTTTTAGTTTGCCACCTTTTTACTTCAATTTTTACTTGCGATGTTTTTTTACTGTTTTTATTTTAAAAACTTTATCAAAAAATGTATTTATTGTTCTCATTTTAACTTTTTCAAAAATATTTTTATTGGCCCTTTTTATCTCAAACTTTTTGCTAACCTGTGGGACCCTACATTAAATAGGTTTTCTTTTGTTAGATTTTAAGATCTGCCTAATCAGTTCATTAGGCCTAGAAAAAAACAAGGAGGGAATTACGCACAATTCACAAAAACCCATCTGCAAGGCCAGGAATCTAGTTTCAAAAAAACCCGGTCCTCCCCAGCAGGTTGTTATTGCCGCCTTTAGAGGGAAAAACCTCTTGGGACATGGACAAATAGTGGGACGAATTTTACAGGGTAAGTTGAAAAAATGAAACAAATTAGAAAAAGCGGTGGCCGAAATTCCCCCGTTAATTTTTCCTCAGTCCACAAAAAAAAAACAGTTGGGATTCTCAGGGGCACCCCTGGGTACAGTTCCTGGTATCCAGCATCATATCACGGCAAATAGGGGTGGGCCCCCCTTAGTTACATGGTCAGTGGGCGCCTCCCAAAAAAAGCTATTATTTTTGGTAATAAACGATAATAAGATTGAATAAAAAAAAAAAAAAATAAACTATCCTTGTAAAAAAACTAGAAAAATGTATTCCCAAACAGCATTTTTTCCCCCATTTTCTAATGTATTAGATTGAAAGCCACATGCATGGTGAGTAAAAAAACAAATCGTCCATTTTAAAAAAAGCTCATGTAGCATAAAGTATTCATAAGCGATATATAAAACTTGATTGTACAAATTGCCGAGAAATCACTTTACGTTGAAAAAATCATTGAATTAAAATCAAAAATTTCTATTTTAGGAAATATTGCAATGTCCTTTGGTGGGTACCTGAGTAAAACAACCATCGAAAAATCGAAACACGAGCTGGACATTTTTTTTTTTTTTTTTTTTTTTTTTTTTTTTTTTGCTCGTGTGTTGGTGTGTGTGTTTGTGTGTAGCTGTGGGTGTGTGTAGCTGTATGTGCCTAGGAATGGTGTTTTATTAATGTAGAAAACGATTTGTAAACAGCTTATTTTTTTCTTAATATACGCCAATCTTTTTCTAAACTCATTTTCAAAAGTATATAATTGGGTTTTTACTGATATCTCCACCAGTCCTCAGCAGCCATGTGCTGTTTTTTCCCCTGGTACAGCTTTCCGCCCAGCTTGCCCACAAAAAATAAACCCTCCAAGACATTAGATTTAATATTTATCTATAAACTAAATGCTTGCTGTAGCTCAGTGTTATTTCTTTGACTTAGAACATTGTTCAAATTCAGTTAAAAAAGAATATACTTTATCATTCAGGTTTTTTCTATAATCAAAGCTGATACTTAATGTTGAAGATTTCCGTAATATCGAATATGAAAAAATAAAACAAAATTGAAAATTGTTTATTAAAAGCAACCAATTCATCATTTAACTTTTCCACGTTTTTTTTTTATTTTCATTTATTTGTTTGTATTTTTTTTTTTTAATTTGTTTTTTTATTTATTTTTTTATATTATATATTTTTTTTTCTGTATTTACCCTTAGATAAAACAAAATTGATTTCTCTTGAAATCTTTGAAAAAGGGTTTGTCCCATTTTCTATTCCTTGGCAGCTTTTTTATTCTTAAGAAATCCTCTCTACTTTTTGCAATTTATTATTTTTCAGTATTCTTGGGTTAAGTTGATTATCATCCTCCAAGGGTGGCCTCTATTTTAACGCCCTACTTTTTTTTCTTGTTTTTTACAGTGGCTGCCCACGCTTCTCGTCCAGGATTTTTTAGGTGAGTATTTTTCTGTAATTGGAGTACTTTATGTCCCATCCTTTTTTTTTTTCTTCCTCCTCCTCCTACTCTGTGGCTTGGATGAGTAGCGCAGATGCGGGCGGTGGGTAGTAGGGTTTCTCCTTTGGTTGGACTGACCTTGGGCGGCTCAATGGACCACTTGCCATGGCGTGGAGTGGTCCTCCCCCGCCTGCACCTCACCATGCGTGGGTGTGGGGTCGTGGGAGCACAGGTTTAAGTATACCCCGTGCGGCAAAAGGGAAACCAAGGCTCCTGTGGCAGCTTGACGGATATCTGGTACGGGTTCCGTGGAGCGTCCTCCCGCCCGCTCCTCGTGAGAGGAACATTATGTTTTCGTCTCTCGCAATGCGTGAGTTGTGGGGTAGTGGGCGCCTTGGGCGCGGCCTAAGGGGTGCCCTCGTCCCCTCCTGGGCAGCTTGATGGATTATCTGCCAGGGTTTAAGGAGTGTCTCCCGCTCGTCTCGCACAAGGTGCTTGCGGAGTAGTGCCAGCACAGGTGAGGCCAGACCTCGTGCACCTTTTGGGTGCCCACGTTTTCTAGGCGGTAGAAGTGGTTTGTTTAAAAACCCTAGAAACTTTTTCCCTTTGGGGGGAATCTGAGATCGCCGCTTTCCTTGGCTTTTTTCTTAAGCCCCTTGGTCCGTCACACATCTTTCCCCCCCCTCCCCTCCTACTCTTCCATACCCCCCCTATCCTTCATATCCCTGGAACCATGTTTTAGGGGTTGTAATTAAAGGGGTTTTTTTTAGGGCCCCATATTTTTGTTAACGCCCCGTAAGAAAGGCTGCCAATTTTTTCCCTGTAGGGTGTATTTTATGCAATATTGGGTAAAGCGGTCCCCCCCCCCTTGTAAAGCAAGCCTGCGTTTTTCCTCTAGAATGTAAATTAATGCGTATTGGGTTAAACCGCCCCCTGAAAGCAGGCTACATTTCCTCTAAAAATGGTTTAATTGCCCATTGGTTTTAACGCCCTATAAGCAGGCCTTGCTTTTTTTTTTCCTAAACGTGTAATAATATTTAGCAAACACCAAACCCTGTAAATCATCTTGCATCCCCCCTGGAAAATTGGTAATTTGTTGTATTGGTAACGCCCCCTGTAAAGCAGGCCTTGCGGTTTTTCCTCTGAAGTGTAATTGTGGGTAAATTGGTTAAACGCCTGTAAGCAGGCCCTGGGCGTTTTTTTTCTCTAAGGTGGGGGTAAATGCCCATATTTGGGTAACGACCTGAAGCAGGCTTGGTGTTTTTCTTTATAAGGTGTGGTGTTAATACATATTTGGTAAACAACTTTTTTTTGGTAAGCGGGCCCCCCCTGCGTTCTCTCTAGAAATTTATTTAATGCGTAATTTGGTAACGCCCTGTAGCAGGCTGCCGTTTTTCTTTCCTCTGGAAAATTGTATTTGTTGGTTGTATTTGGTAACGCCCCTGTTATTAGGCTGGCGTTCTTTTTTTTAAGGTGTGGGTAAATAAATCATATTGGGTAAACGCCCCCTTTTAAGCAAAGGGTTGCCTTCGTTTCCTCTAAGGTTGGTGGTAAATACAATATTTGGGTAACGGCCCCTGGTTAGCAAAGGCCCCCTTTTGCGTTTTTCCTCCCCTAAGGTTATATAAATAACATATTTTGGTTAAAACGCCCTGGGAAACAAAGGGCCCCCTTTTTGCGTTTTTTCCTCTAAGGTAAATGCAATACATATTGGTAACGCCCCCCTTTGTAGCAGGCCTTGCCTTTCTTCTCGAAGGTAAATATAAATAACATATTGGTAAACGCCCCTGTAAAAAGGCCTGCCGTTTCTTCTTCTCTAAAGGTAAATAATAATACATAATTGGGTAAACGCCCTGTTAAGCAGGTTTTGCGTTTTTCTCCTAAGGTTGTATAAATAATATATGTTTTTTTTTTGGTAACACCCCTGTAAGCAGGCCCTAACGTAAATTATTTAGGGGAAGTAGGGAGGAGTAAAGGGAATTTTTTTGTTGGGGTGCTTATGGCTTCAGTCAGTTTTTTAGAGGCCAACCCAAGTGCTACTATCGTGGTTTTTTTTGGAGTTTTTTGAGGGGCCCCTCTGGGTGTCACGAGTGAATAGCTTTTTTTTTTCAACTATTCCCCCAGCAAAACACAAGTAGGGTTCACAACCTATAGAAAATCTGTAAAGGTTCCGAACGGCCTATAACTTTATTAAGCGTGGTGGGGGCCCACCCTAACTATGTTTTTTTTTTTTCTTTTAGGGGAATAGTGGGGGTTTTTTAGTAGTATATTAATGGCATTAATGGGTTGCAATATTATTATATATTTATGGGTTTTTTTTAAGTAATTTGGTAGGTTTTAGGTAATTGTTAGGTCCCATAGGTAGGTTGATTTCCCCCACCATTTTTTTCCCATTTTTCATTTTTTATTTCTGGGATGGATGTAGTATTTTTTCCTACTGCGGATTGTCTTCCCTTATGCAAAAATCCTCTTTGTTCCTTTTTTCAGAAGCGGCTGGTCCTTCTGCCCCGAGCCCTACAGAAAGTGGAGAACAGGAAACAAGAAGAAAGAGAAAAAAGATTAGAAATGGATTGGAATAATCAGAAAAAAAACGAGAAACAGATTGACAAGACCGTGCATAAAAAGTGGGCCGGCCCAACAGCTTTTTTTTTTCTCTTTATTTTCAGGTTTTACTAAATATGGTCCCCCCTTTCCTGTGAAAAAATTATAATCAAGTCTTTCCCATTTTCTAGATTTCCCAGATGTTTTCCCCAGTCCCTCTAACCCACTTTTTCCCTAAATGGTTTTTTTAACCTTTTCCCTTTTTTTTACTTTTTTCCTGTTTTGCAACCAGGTTAATTCTCTCATTATTTTTCCCACTCCCATCTACCCACCATCCCTGTCCCCTACACCCCACCTTTAAATTGTCTTGCTCCTCGGAACCATCTATCCCCTCCTTTTCCTCCCACACAAAAAGAAAAACCAACTGTTTTTCTCCTCAGGCCCCTTTTTTTGGCTTGAACGGCCCCTGAAATATTATTTTTTTATTTTTTTAAAGGGAGCCTTGGGAACGTGGATCTCTATTTTCTTTATAAAGAAAAAAACATGTTCCTTTTTAGTGGAATACCTTGCGATTTTCATTTTTTATAATGGTTTTTTACTTTTCTATTTTTATTATTTTTTTTTTTAATTTTCACTATCCCCCCTCAGGACTTTGGTTTTTATTTTATTCTTCTGTTTGGCTTTTTTCTTTCTTTTCTTTTTTTTGGCTTTTTCTTTACTCCTTTAGCCTTTTTGCCCTTTATTTTTTTTTTTTTTTTTGTTCTGGTTTTGGTTTTTTTTTATTTTTTTTTAACGTTCCCTTCGAGATGCCAACCTTTCAGTGCTTTTTCTTACGCCCCCGCCCCCTGTGTTAAGAGATTTTTTAAAAAAATATTTATGTAAAGGTCCTTTTTTACCTAAGGATCATCTAGGACTCCTCCTTTTTTTTTTTTCTCAGTAGTTTAGTGTAAGCCTTTTAGCTTTAGCACTTTCATTTTTGAAAAATTGCTTTTTTTTTTGTTGGCACGGCCAGTTTTTATTATAATAAGCAATAGGGGCCCCCTTTTTTGTATTTCTATTTGTTTTTTCCCTGGGTTTTTTATATATTTAGTATTTTCCATATTGTTTTTTTTTTTGTTTTTGTTTTTTTTTAATTTTTACTTTAAAATGAGCATTTAAGTGATACACACCTGGAAAACTTACCCCCAAGTACTTTTCTTCTCATGTTACCAGACCTTCAGGGGGAATCTGTACACAAGGGGATATTTTTCAGGTACCGACTTATGTCCCCTTACTAGCAAAAAGAGGAAGGGAAGTCCAATAGTTGGCGGGGACCCCTGGCCACGGATGGCCCCTTAGTTTGATTTCACCACACAGGTTTTTTCCAGTGTGTTCAAGCGAGTTCTTCACAAGCTCAGTAGGTCCTTCTTTTAAGCTGCAATGCAAACTCAGAGTTTTTTAGAAAAACTGTTTTTTCATGCCCTCCCAAGCAGCGGCTGTTTTTTGTGGTCCCTTGCAACTGTACCAAAAATTTTTTTTTTTCAGGAGAAGTAGCTGTTTTTGTTGCTGGTGTTTGCATGTCAAGTGATTGATTGTTCCCGCATTTCCCTTTCACAGAGGTGTAAAACTCAATAAGATTGGATGTGTGGTGGTGCTAAAATGGACTCGACCCCGACCTCCTTCGCCTGAAGAAATGGTATGTGTATTGGTGGTTTGTGGAAAAACAATAGACGAAAATTTGGTCCACACTGGAAGATGATGCTTTCCACAGCCCTGTGGTCCATGCACCACACACCACAACACACCACACACAACAAAAAAAAAAAAAAAAAAAAAAAAAAAAAAAAAAAAAAAAAAAAAAACACATAGAGAAAAAAAAACAAAAAACAAAAACCACACCCCCACTCACCAAAACAAAACCACACAAAAACAGACACAACACCAAACAGAGACCAAAAAACCCCCAACCCACACACACCAAAACCACCACAAGAAGACAAACACACAAAAACACCACACAAAACAAAAAACCAACCAACACTAAACAAGCCACAACCCACAAAACAACAACACAACACACACAAAGACCAAAGAAAAACAAAACACACAAATAAAAAAAAAAAACATAACAAACCAACAATAAACACACCACACACAAACACACGACACACAAACACCAAAAAAAAGCACAAAACAACAAAAGAACACCCAAAATAAAACACACACCACACAAAAAAAAAACACAAACCAAACAACCCAAACAAACCACAAACACACGCACAAAAACAACCACAACAAAAAAACTCCCACAACACCACACAACAAAAAAACAAAAACCACCAACACAAAAACAACCACACAAAACACCACAAAAGCAAACCCTCCAACACAATAAACACAACAACACAACAACCACCAACGCAACAGAAAAAACAACGCCAACAAAACACAAAACCACCCATAACAAACACACCCACCGCATAACAAAAACACACAACACCCACATACAAACACAAACCCAAACAATAACAAAACACAACAAACCACATAACAAAAACAACACAACACATCAAACACCACAAACACAATAACAAAACCACACCACAACCACACACAACCAAAAACACATACACAACAAAACAAAACAACACAACAAACACACAGGAAAAAAAAACACCAAACAAAACACACAACAAACCAAAAAAACAAAAACAAAAAAAACCACCACAAATAAAAAATACACCCAAACAACACAAATACACAGGGAAACACGAAAAAAAAAAAACCAAACACATTTCGTAAACACACACAAAAACAACAAAATACACCAACCCAAAAAAGAAACACACCAAACATAACAAACACAAACCACAACACACACAAACACAATGGAAAACCACAACCAATATTTGGTAAAAGAGAAAATACAATTTTTTCGTAGTAAAAAGATTCACTAATGGGGAGGATATAGCAAGTTTGTGGTGGGGAACAAAAACAAGCATGCGAACTTGTAAAATTGGAACAGTAAGGTCTTGGGTGTTTTCAGGTGTTTCAGCTATAAATTGGAAAGGAAAAGCCTGTGAACGGGGCAATCCGGACATGGCGAAGGGGGCCACAAGTATGGGTGTCAATTGTCCGTTTTAGCGCTCACGACCATCCCACACATGGTAAAGGGTTTGATTAATTTGGGATGGGATTGAACGGAGAAGTTGGGTTTTTTTGTGTAATAAATTAAATATAGAATAGGTATGAACAAAGAATTATTTCGGGGACTTTCGCTGAAAGGGAAAAGAACTGGAAAGAGGAACAAAACGGGGAAAAAAGGGAAGTCAATAATTTGTGTGGGAAGTGTGATTTTTTGGTGTAGTAATAGAATAAGTTTTCGATTGCCGAAAACCATAAAAAAACTAATTATTCCAAGGGCGTGGAGTAGTGTATCCTGGAAAATCCACTAATTGGGAAAGCCTGGCAACAGCCAAGAGGCCAACCAGCAAACAGGCCACCTCACAGGCACACCAGGCAAACGGATAA
>NW_023663212.1:0-5000 GCF_015228065.2 Penaeus monodon
TAAAGAAAAAATTAATTTTATTAATTTGCCGGGGTTTGCTAAATAATTTGGTGCTGAAATTTTTTTCCACTTAATTAATGATATGTTTGTATGCCTAACCTTATAAATCCAGTTTTTACAGTGAAACTAACTTTAAAAGGTGGGTTTGTTTATATAAGGGTTATAATTAAAGGCTAGATCAGTTCTTACCCCCAGGTATAGTATGGGATAGGCTAGAATAAAACTCCCAAGGTAGGAAAAACACCTCTTCCCTGTTCTATGTAGCAAGTACATCATGATATTGCCAGACGATAATAGAAGTTTAAATCCCGACCATTTAATGAATTCTACAGGTAAAGGATTATACTCAAACTTGAAATATTTATTCATAGACCTAACTTGTGGAGGTTTTAAAAATCTTGGTTATTTTGTATTGTGTACAGGCCACATGTCTTTTACCTCTCCATAGCTGTGGCAAGAGTTTAGACAAGTATTCAAATATTGATCAACATTGAGATCATTAATATTTTAATATGTGACTGATGACCATATTAACGCGGCCGACATATTATTTTTAATATTATTATTATCATTATCATTATTATTATTACTATTATTATTATTATCATTACATTATTTTTTTTTTATTATTATTATTAGTAGTAGAAATAGTATAATTATTAGTATTGTTATTGATATTGTTGTTATTTTTATTTTTTATTTATTATTATTTTAGTAGTAGTAGTAATAGTATAATTATTATATTGTTATTGATATTGTTGTTATCACTACTACAAACTACTACTACTATACTACTATTTACCATTATTATTATGTTATTATTATTATTGATATTATTATCATTTTTATTATTGTTACTATCTATTATTATCACCATCATAATCATCATCATCATCATCAGCCAGCAGCAGCAGCAGCACAGCAGCACCATCACCATCAACACCATCATCATCATCATCGTTATTATTATCATCATCATCATCATCATCAAGGGGCTAACGCCGACGGGGGCGCATGGCCGCATCCACCCTTCGCTTCCGCACGAGGATCCCTCGAGGCGAGTCTCCAGGCAGGCACACGGCCCATCTCTAGTTCCTCACGACGGGTCTCGTCGAGCTGCCCAAGCCATGATCTCCTAGGAGTTCCCACAGGTCTCCTCACCCGGGGTTGTCTCGCAGAGAAAACAACCTGGTGGGCAGAGTCGTCCATAGGGAGGCAGCTAGGTGGCCATATAGCCTGAGTTGGCGGTCCCGGTTTTTGCAAGTAACAGGTCCCATGCCAGTCTCACGGTGTAACCGCCGGTTGGACACGTGGTCCTGCCAACTGTACCCCTTTGATCCGGCGAAGGGACTTGTTACAAAAGCATCAAGGCGAGACTCCAAGGCACTGGATAGCATCCAGGTTTCGTTCCATAGAGCAAAACTGGAAGTATCAAGGCCTTGAAGACACGCAGCTTGGTCCTTCTGCATAGGTACCGACATCCCCAAAAACGCTCTTGTTGATCGATTTCATGGCTCCTGTTGCAGACCAATCCGTCTACTGCCCTTCCGGGTCTGACAACCCAGAGATATGGACTACGCTACCAAGGTATGTAAAACTTTCTGTGACTTCAACGCCCTCGCCGCAAGCATGGATCGACTGAACGGGTTCCCCTAACAGGCCCCAAATCCTGAATCTTGGTCTTGGTCCAGGAGACCTCTAGGCCTAGGGGCTTCGCCTCATTGCTAAATGCATCAAGAGCCGCCACAAGTGACTCCAAGGACTCGTTTAGGATGGCAACATCGTCGAAAAGTCAAGGTCCGAGACCTTAATATTGCCTAGTGTTGCTCCGCACTGACTTTGGCTAGTAGCTCTGCTCATTATCCAGCCCATACAAGTGTTGAAAGTGGGGGTGCAAGGACACAGCCTTGCCTCACCCTGAATTAACGGGGAAGAAGTTCGACATACCCCACCACACTTTACAGCACTTTCAGTACCAGTATAGAGGCTTGCTATCTTTGCCAATAATCGGGTGTCGGAACTCCCCTGAGCCTCAGGATCCCCCATAGCGATTCCCGATGCACCGAGTCAAACGCCTTCTTGAGGTCGATGTAGGCTGCAAGAAAACCCACGACCAAACTAAACGACGGCGTTCCACAATTACTCGAAGCGCTAGTATACGGTCTATTGTGGATTTGCCAGGAGTAAATCCAGACTGCTCCGGTCTCTGGTGCCTCAGTAGGTGGTTGCGGATCCTTTCAGAAGAATGTGAGCGAGAACCTTGCCTGGTATGCTGAGCAGTGTAATGCCACGGTAGTTGCTACAGTCCATCGATCCCCTTTCCCCTTCAGAGAGGGATGACCACGCCCCTCAGCAGGTCAGGGGGAATGGTACCAGACTGCCAAATGGCAGTCAGGACTGTATGCAGGCCCCGAGCCATAGGTTCACCCCCAGCCTTTAGCAGTTCAGCAGGGATATAACATATGCCTGCAGCTTTCCCACTCTTCAGCTTGGAAATCGCCAGCCTAACTTGTTAGGGTAGGAGGTTCCTCGCTGATGGGTGGGTCCGGCAACAGGCACTGAGACATCGCTTGCACCCAAAGCAACTGTTGGAGGATCCACCTGGTACAACTGTTCAAAATACTCAGCCCAACGTTCACGAACCCCAACATATGATCCGTCCATCCGCTGATCGGACTGCAGTCATCTGTGAGGAGGGCTTAGGGTTCAGTTTTCTCAGGGCTTGGTAGGCAGGGCGAAGGTCATTTACCAAGAAATGGCCTTCGCCCTCCTCAGCAAGTTTCCTGATGAACTGTTCCTTGTCCCTTCTCAGCAGTGGTCCGAGCCCTACGCACCATGGAACGACGCAAGACTTGATTCCCATTCAGCCGAGCCTTGCGACCGCTTCAGTGGCCTCTAATGTCTCCAGGGAGATGGTATTCTGCCTTGTCCTTGGGCGTACCCCAAATGGACTCCTGAGCTGCTTCGAGTGTTACGCGCTTGAAGGACTCCCACAGAGCAACTGGATCCGTCAGGTTGCTGGTTTCTGAGAATCGGTCAGAGACTGTGGGCGAACCCACGGGCACACTCCTTCCCTTAGTCTGTCCAAGTGAAACACCTTAGGGTGGCCACTGGAGGGACGGGGAGTTTTGAAGTGGACCCGCAGGGTAGCCACAAGCAGCCTATGGTCGGTGCCACAGAACTCAGCACTCCGGTAAACCCAGCAGTTCTGGAGGATCCTCCCTCGCGTGGCTGACAAGACTTGGTCGATCTCCTTGGCCACTGTACCCGTATCGCTGTACCAAGTCCAGCGATGCGAGTTGGAACGCTGGTACCAGGAGCCAGAGATCCTTATTTTCTGGGACCTAGCAAAATCCGGAGAAGGAGGCTATTCTCGCTGCTGGGATCAGCTCCCGAGCCATGGGGGCCGACAGACATCTCGTAGCCAGCTCGGTCACAGCCGGATACCGCATTGAAGTCCCCAGAACAATGCGAATGTCTCGGGGGCAATCGTCTGCCACAGATGCGAGTTTGCGTAGAACGCCTCTTTCACATCGGTTTTATGTACATCGGTAGGAGCGTATACAGCAATAAGAGACATGAAGCCAAAAGCATCTTCAGTCTCAATGCCATGATATGCTCATCAACCGGGGTCACCTCGACTACCGCAGGCTGAAGTCGACTGGAGATGGCTATGGCTACACCCTGGAGGTGGTGACCGTCGCTGCGGCCCGACCAGTAGTAGGTGTAACCACCCACACTGATCGTGCCGCTACCAGGTCTTTTCACCTCTGAGAGGGCAGCCACCTCAACTCCCCGTCGCTTCAATTCCCGCGATAGCAGAGGGAACCGCGCATCCTGCCGCAAGGACCGGATGTTCCAAGCGCCTACCCGGAAAACACGCCTGAGGTTAAGCCCCGGGTGGTCACTTCCCGGGTGCACGCCACCTCTGCCGCCCCACCAACACACCCCCCGATAAAGGGGGTCGGCAGGCTGTGGGACCGCCTATCCACCTGTGGGGTTCCCGAGGGCTTTCCCCCCCAAGCTTCATGGTGGGGTTGGCACCTGCCGGGGCGCAGGCGGACGAGTAACTCTCGTTCCAATCCTGCACCCCGACATTTTCCCTCCCAGCGGGACCCACAGCCCGCCTTGCTTGCTGGGTGGGAGGGACAACACCCTTCCCCCAGCATTTCCCCTTTAAGAGAGGGCGTTTTTCCAGGGGTCAATTTCTGGGGGGAGGAGGACTGGCAAGGCCTACCTCCCCCGAGCCGCCCCCTTACCCCAGGGTGGCTAGGGGCAGGGGTTGGTACGAAGCCAGAGCGTGTCCACACGCCGGTGGGCCATAACTCCGTACCTCTGGGGCCTCCTGCTGCTCCGAGATCCCCCACAGATTTAGCCTGGGACCGCAAGGTACCCAGTTACCCATGGGTGGCCACGAGGAGGCACTGCAGAAGTCTTAATGATGGAGAGGCTGTGACCTGGCAGGGGAGACTTATGCGGAAGCTGCTCCCTTTTTTGCACTGGGCTAGCCAGGGGTGGAAGCTGCAAGCGAGAAGGGATGCAGGGACTTAACACTATCTAGGCTACCACACCATCGCTTCACATCACCATGCACGTGAAGCACCCACCCATTATTACTATTACAATTATTATTATTATTATCATTATTATTGTTATTATTATTTTATAATTATCATTATTTGTATTATTGTTATTATCATTATCATTACTGCTGTTAATGCTTATATCATGATAATAATGAAAATAATAATAAGAGTAATAATAATAATGATAATAATAATAATAATAATAATAATAATAATAGTGATAATAATGGTGATAATCATTATTATTATTATCATTATGAAATAAGAAATCCGGGAGTTCAAAACTTATTCTCACTTTCAATAAATTCAGTTTGTGTATTATTGTGTATTTATCTACTAGTGTCAACACGGTAGTGTTTTAACATTCATTATTATTATCATAATGATAATTATGATAATGATGATTATTACAAT
>NW_023663212.1:10000-15193 GCF_015228065.2 Penaeus monodon
GGTGCTTCACGTGCATGGTGATGTGAAGCGATGGTGTGGTAGCCTAGATAGTGTTAAGTGCTTGCATGCCTTCTCGCTTGCAGCTTCCACCCCTGGCTAGCCCAGTGCGAAAAAGGGAGCAGCTTTCCGCATAATTTCCCCCTGCCAGGTCACAGCCTCTCCATCATTAAGACTTCTGCAGTGCTCCTCGTGGCCACCCATGGGTAACTGGGTCCTTGCGGTCCCAGGCTAAATCTGTGGGGGATCTCGGAGCAGCAGGAGGCCCCAGAGGTACGGAGTTATGGCCCACCGGCGTGTGGACACGCTCTGGCTTCGTACCAACTCCTGCCCCCTAGCCACCCTGGGGTAATGGGGCGGCTCGGGGGAGGTAGGCCTTGCCAGTCCTCCTCCCCCCAGAATTGACCCTCTGGCAACGTCTCTCTTAAATGGAAATGCTGGGGGGAGGGGTGTTGTCCCTCCCACCCAGCAAGCAAGGCGGGCTGTGGGTCCCGCTGGGAGGGCAAATGTCGGGGTGCAGGATTGGAACGAGAGTTACTCGTCCCGCCTGCGCCCCGGCAGGTGCCAACCCACCATAAAGTTGTGGGGGAAAGCCCTCGGGAACCCCACAGGTGGATAGGCGGTCCCACAGCCTGCCGACCCCCTTTATCTGGGGCTGTGTTGGTGGGGCGGCAGGGGTGGCGTGCCCCCGAGTGACCACCCGAGGCTTAACCTCAGGCGTGCTTTCCGGGTAGGCGCTTGGAACATCCGGTCCTTGCGGCAGGATGAGCGCGGTTACCTCTGCTATCGCGGGAAAATTTAAAGCGACTGGGAGTTGAGGTGGCTGCCCTCTCAGAGGTGAGAAACCTGGTAGCGGCACATCAGTGTGGGTGGTTACACTACTACTGGTCGGGCCGCAGCGATGGTCACCCCCCTCCAGGGTGTAGCCATAGCCATCTCCAGTTCGACTTCAGCCTGCGGTAGTCGAGGTACCCCGGTTTGATGAGCATATCATGCATTGAGACTGAAGCATGTTTTTTGGCTTCATGTCTCTTATTGCTGTATACGCTCCTACCGTTTGTACATAAAACCGATGTGAAAGAGGCGTTCTACGCCAAACCTCGCATCTGTGGCAGACGATTGCCCCCGGCGAGACATTCGCTTTGTTCGGGGCGACTTCAATGCGGTATCCGGCTGTGACCGAGCTGGCTACGAGATGTCTGTCGGCCCCCATGGCTCGGGAGCTGATCCCAGCAGCGAGAATAGCCTCCTTCTCCGGACTTTGCTAGGCCCCAGAAAATAAGGATCTCTGGCTCCTGGTACCAGCGTTCCAACTCGCATCGCTGGACTTGGTACAGCGATACGGGTACAGTGGCCAAGGAGATCGACCACATTCTTGTCAGCACGCGATGGAGGATCCTCCAGAACTGCGGAGTTTACCGGAGTTCTGTGGCACCGACCATAGGCTGCTTGTGGCTACCCGGCGGGTCCACTTCAAAACTCCCCGTCCCTCCCGTGGCCACCCTAAAGGGGTTTCACTTGGACAGACTAAGGGAGAAGGGGTGTGCCCGTGGGTTCGCCACAGCAGTCTCTGACCGGATCTCAGAAACCACAACCTGACGGATCCA
The DNA here is from genome assembly GCF_015228065.2 of Penaeus monodon. NCBI lineage: Eukaryota > Metazoa > Arthropoda > Malacostraca > Decapoda > Penaeidae > Penaeus > Penaeus monodon. The sequence continues at coordinate 11,605 of NW_023663212.1, forward strand.
GTTGCTCTGTGGGAGTCCTTCAAACCGTAACACTCGGGAAACAGTCAGGAGTCCATTGGCGTACGCCAAGGACAAGGCAGAATACCATCTCCTGGAGACATTAGAGGCCACGAAGCGGTCGCAAAGGGTCGGCTGAATGGGAATCAAGTCTTGCGTCGTTCCATGGTTTGGGAGGGCTCGGACACTGCTGAGAAGGACAAGGACATTTTATAAGGAAACTTGCTGAGAGTCGAAGGCCATTTCTTGGTAAATGACCTTTGCCCTGCCTACCCAAACCCTGAGAAAACTGACCTACCCTCCTCACAGATGACTGCAGTCCGATCACGGATGGACGGATCATCTCGATCATTTGGGGTTCGTGAACGTTGGCTGGTATTTTGAACAGTTGTACCAGGTGGAAACCTCCACAGTTAGCTTGATGCAAGCGATGTCTCAGTGCCCGTGCCGGACCCAAACCCCTCAGCGAGGAACCCCCTACCCTAACAGAGGTTTGGCTGGCGATTTCCAGCTGAAGAGTGGAAAGCTGCAGCATATGTGATATCCCTGCTGAACTGCTAAAGGCTGGGGGTGAACCTATGGCTCGGGCCTGCATACATCGACTGCATTTGGCATCTGGACCATTCCCTGACCTGCTGAGGGCGTGGTCATCCTCTCTGAAGGGGGAAGGGATCGATGGACTGTAGCAACTACCGTGCTTCACGCCAGCATACCAGGCAAGGTTCTCGCTCACATTCTTCTGAAAACGGATCCGCAACCACCTACTGAGGCACCAGGGGACCGGAGCAGTCTGGATTTTCTCCCGGAGTCCACAATAGACCGTTTAAATAGCGCTTCGAGTAATTGTGGAACGCCGTCCGTGAGTTTGGGCGTGGGTTGCTTGCAGCCTACATCGACCTCAAGAGGGTTTGACTCGGGCATCGGGATCGCTATGGGAGATCCTGAGGCTCGGGGAGTTCCGACAGATATGGCAGATAGCAAGCCTCATACTGGTACTGAAAGGCTGAAAGGTGGGGGGGTATGTGAACTTCTTCCTGTTAATTCAGGTGAGGGAGGCTGTGTCCTTGCCCCCACTTTCAACACTGTATGGACTGGATAATGAGAGAGCTACTAGCCAAAGTCAGTGCGGAGCAACACTAGGCAATATTTTAAAGGGCTCGGACCTTGACTTTTCCGACGATTTGCCATCCTAAACGGGGTCCTTGGAGTCACTTGTGGCGGCTCTTGAGCATTGCATGAGGCAACCCTAGGGCCCAGAAAGGGCTCCTGGACCAAGACCAAGATTCAACCTTTGGGGCCTGTTAGGGGAACCCGTTCAGTCGATCCAGGGTTGCGGCGAGGGCGTTGAAGTCACAGAAAGTTTTACATACCTTGGTAGCGTAGTCAATCTCTGGGTTTTCCCTGACCAGGGGAAATCAGTAGACGGGTTGGTCTGGCACAGAGCCATGAAATCGATCAACAAGGTGGAGATGTCGGGACCCCATGCAGAAGGCCAAGCTGCGTGTCTTCAAGGCCTTGATACTTCCAGTTTTGCTCTATGAACGAAACCGGTGCTATCCAGTGCCTTGGAGTCTCCCCCTTGATGCCTTTGTAACAAGTCCCTTTGGGATCATGGGTACAGTTGGCAGGACCACGTGTCCAACCGGGGGTTACACCGTGAACTGGCATGGGCCTGTTACTTGCAAAATCCGGGGAAACCCCCAACTCAGGGCTATATGGCCACCTAGCTCGCCTCCCTATGGACGACTCTGCCCCCCAGGTTGTCTCTCTGGGGAGACCAACCCCGGGTGGAGAGACCTGTGGGACGTCCTAGGAGATCATGGCTTGGGCAGCTCGACGAGACCTGGCGTGAGGAACTAGAGATGGGCCGTGTGCCTGCCTGGAGACTCGCCTCGAGGGATCCTCGTGCTGGAAGCGAAGGGTGGGTGCGGCCATGCGCCACCGTCGGCATTAGCCCCTTGATGATGATTTATGATGATGATAATAAAAAACGATGATGATGATGATGATAATGATGGTGATGGTGCTGCTGCTGCTGCTGCTGCTGCTGCTGATGATGATGATGATGATGATGATGATGGTGATAATAATAATAGTAACAATATAATAATGATAATAATAATAATAATAATAATATCATAATAATAATGGTAGTAGTAGTAGTAGTAGTAGTAGTGTAGTTAGTGATAACAACAATATCAATAACATACTAATAATTATACTATTACTACTACTAATAATAAAAATTTAATAAAAAAAATAATGATAATATAAATAATAATAGAAATAATAATAAGAAATGATAATAATAATAAAAATAATAATATGCCCGGCCGCGTTAATATGGTCATCAGTCACTATTAACAATATTAAGTGATTCTCAATGTTGATCAATATTTGAATACTTGTCAAAAACTCTTGCCACAGCTATGGAGGGGTAAAAGACATGTGGCCTGTACACAATACAAAAAAACCCCAAAGATTTAATACCTCCACAAGTTAGGTCTATGAATAAATATTTAAAGTTGAGTATAATCCTTTAGCCTGTAGAATTCATTAAATGGTCGCATTTATCTTCTATTATCGTCTGGCAATATCATGATGTACTTTTCTACATAGAACAGGGAAGAGGTTGTTCCTACCTGGGGATTATATTCTAGCCTATCCCATACTATACCTGGGTGTAAGAACTGATCTAGCCTTAATTATAAACCCTTATATAAAAAACCTAGCCTTTTAATAAGTTAGTTTCACTGTAAACATGATATTATAAGGTTAGGCAATAACAAACATATACAATTAGATAATTGGACAGATAGCAGCAACCAAATTATCAGCAACCGCAATTAATATTAATATTGATGGCTGTACTATACCCATGATAATGACAAGTTTAATAAATTTTGGACAATAATAATCATACTGATACCAAGTGCAGTACTGATGGTGGGCTCTTATCATTTAAATTCACTAGTAATTGAAGAAATTGCTGTTTAAAAAGACACTAAAATTACAGATTACACAACATGGATTGCCAGCAGTGTAAAGAAAAAAACTGAACACATCCTAGTTTGTAACTTAAGGGCAAGCAAGTGAGTTTCGTAGACTCACCTTGCTTCCCTTATTCTGTTTCTTCTTTTCAACCCAGATTACCATTATTCTGCAGAAGCTCATTACTACAATTCTGTCCTCGGGGTGTGAGGCTGGGGGCAACGACCCCATTCAGTACACCCCGTGGACTCGATGCATATATTTTCCAAATGAGCGAGAAAAAACACAAAAACGACCTCTCCTTTTTATTCCAGAGGCGGGCTAGTGTATTAATTGCTAATGAGGATGTTACTATTTCCTGCGATGTTACTTGCTACGACCACTGGCAAAAGAGGGATGGGAAATTTCCCCCCAAAAAAAAAAAACAAAAACAAAAAAAAAACACAATTTATGTTGATTAAACAAGAGCTGAAGAGTTTGGTTCCTCACCATCTGAACATTACAAAATTATCATATATATATATATATATATTATTATATATATATATATATAATATAATATATTATATATTATATATATATGAAATATAATTTTTACATA
>NW_023663213.1:0-15192 GCF_015228065.2 Penaeus monodon
ACAGATATAATAATTTTTGCAATGATACTAATAATTAAGATAAAGTAATATAATAATAATAAAATAATAATAAATAATAATAATAATTAATAATATAATAATAATTTAAATATTCAAATTATAAAATTCTTTATTCTCAATTATCATCATTAGTATATAAACAATTTAAGTAATTATATAATATTACCCTAATAATTGCCGAAAATACCAAAGAAATGAAAAAACGTCATTTGGAGATACTCTCAAGGCTATATTTCGCTAGATTTTGCCGCTTTTCGACTTTGGGAATGTTTTTTATACCTTTTATATATAAGGAAAATTCCCTAGTATTAAAGTTTCATTTATATCTATTATTACTCGTTATCATATCATTGATAATCATTATATCATTATCATCATATATCTCATTATTGCATTATTATCATCATATTGCAATGTTATCATTATTATTGCAATATTGGAGTATAGTATATTTGCAATAATACTATAACCACAACATTAATAATAGTATAACAATAAAAATAACAATAATAACTAATTTATAATAATTATTTTAACATTATCTAAATTAGTATCGTATTAAAATTTTATACGTTATTAATATATTTTTGCAATTATATACCGTACAAATAATAAAATATAATAAAATAAATAATATTAAAAATAATATAACATAATCATAATTTTATACTATACTTATTATTATTATTTATTATTACAGATATAATAGATTTTGGCAATGATATAATAATTAAGATAATAGTAATAATAATAATAATAATAATAATAATAATATATAATAATAATAATAATAATATTAATATAAATTTAATAATATCAAATGTTATCAAAATTCCTTTATTCTACTTTATCAATTATTTAGTTAATACAATTTTGGTAATTATTAATTATTATTACCTAATAATGCCGAAATCACCAAAGAAATCGAAAAAACGTCATTTTGGAGTATACTCTCAAAAGGCTATATTTCGCTAGATTTTGCCGCCTTTTTCGACTTTGGGAATGTTTTTCTTATAACCTTTTTTATATTATATATGGACCACAATTCCTCTTATTATCATCACGTATCATGATTACATCCAGTAATTATCGTTATATCTATCATTTCATCTATCATCATTCATTATCATTCATGATTGCAATTATGTATCATTTCATTATTACAATTGTTATCATTATTATTGCGAATTATTGGAGTTATAGTACATATTTTTGCAATAATACTAATAACCACAACAATAATAATAGTAATAACAAAAGAATAAACATAATAACGATTTTTATAATAATTATTTATATCATTATCTTAAGTAGGTATCGTTAGTACGTAATTATTAACTGTTATAATAATTATTTTTGCAATTATACTACAGTACAATAATAATAAATGATAACAATAACAATAATAATCACTTAATAAAACATATTATAAAACCACTAGCATTATTATTATTATACTTATACTATATTATTATTGTTCATTACAGATATATAGATTTTTGGCAATGATACTAATAATTTAAGATAATAGTAATAATAATAATAATACTAATAATAATAATAATAATAATAATAATCATAATAATAAATAATTTAATACAATTCAAATTTTATCAAAACTTCTCTTTATTCTCACTTTATCATCATATGTTATGATTAAACAATTCTGTAAATATACCATGATTTACCCTAAGAATTGCCGAAATCACCAAAAGGAAATCGAAAAACGCATTTTGGAGTATACTCTCAAAAGGCTATTGTTCGCTAGGTTTTTCCGCCGCTTTTTCGACTTTTGGGAATGTTTTTCTTATACCTTCTTTTTTATATTATATATGGACACAATTCCTCTATTATCCTCATCGTATCATGATATCATCATATATCGTTATCATCATCATATATCATTATCATCATTATCATCATCATATCATCATGTATTACAATTAGTATCAGCATTATTGTCAATGTTACATTTTATTGCAATTATTGGAGTTATAGTATATTTTTTGCAATAATACTAATAACCACAAAATAATAATAGTAATAACAATAATAATAACAATAATAACGATTTTATAATAATTATGATATCATTATCTTTAATTAGTATGTCATTTACTGTAATTATTACTGTTAGAATAATTATTGTGCAATTATACTCACCAGTACAAATAATAATAATGATCATTAATAACAATAATAATAGAATAACAATATTATAACCACAGCATTATTATTATTATTATTATACTTATTATCATTATGTTTATTATACAGATATAATAGATTTTTGGCAACCGATATAATAATAAGATAATAGTAATAATATAATAATAAAAATAATAATTAATAATAATAATAAATAAAATAATAATAATAATTTTAATAATATTCAAATGTTATCAAAATCTCTTTATTCTCACTTTTATCAATCATATTGTTATGATTAATACAATTCTGGTAATTATTCTCATATTACCCTAATAATGCCCGAAATCACCAAAAGAAATCGAAAAAAAACGTCATTTTGGAGTATACTCTCAAAAGGATATATTCGCAGATTTTTGCCGCTTTTTTCGACTTTTGGGAACTGTTTTCTTATACCTTTTTTAATTATCTAGGGAACAATCTCTATTATCATCATCGTTATCATGAGGTGTATCATCATTATTATCGGTATCATATCATTATCATTAATTAGCATTCAGATCATCATCATTATCATCATTATGCAATGATTATCATCATTATTGCAATTGTTATCATTATTTTTATTGCAATTATTGGAGTTATAGGTAGGAGGTCTTAATTTACTTAATTACCCTCGTTAATTAGGTCATTAGCGCTGCCCCACCCTGGTTAATACGTCCAGGAAACAATAAAGGTACCTAAAGAAGAAACCGTGTAGAAGGGTGTAAATGGTAAAAAGGAAAGCATGCATTGTATGAAAGAGGAAAAAGACCCAATCAACAAGAGTTTAGTCTGGTAGCCGTCGTTAAAAAATCCGAGGGGATATGCGTTGCGTTCTCCGGTGTCAGCCTTAAGGGCTGATAGATAGGTGGTCAATTGCTTGCCACAGTTAGCCAAGTATGGTAGCATTTTGTATCTTAATGGACAGTTTAAGTAAAAAAAGGGGAATTTCAGTCACGAACTAAAATATACACTTATTAAAACATTCTAAAACACAAAAACAGGTAAACACCAAAACATTAAAACAATCACGGGATACCAGAAACCTAAAAACAAGACAGGGAAAGCACTCCAGTATCGATCATAAAAAAAATGAAAAAAACTTAAAAATATCCCACCTTACTGCCGTTTTACAACCTCCGTCCTTACGACCCAGGGGAAACAAAAAGAAAAAAACAACGTCAATAGCTTCCACGGTGTACATCGCCGCTTAGACGTTTCAACTATGCCTGCCTACCCCGCTAAGTTCCCGGAGCTGTATATAGCAGACCCCAGCAAGGATTATTAGTGGGCTAGTAACTAGCACCGGGAACGAACACTTTCACGGGTCTCTCTCCTAGATGGAGTGGCAGGTTCCGCGAAGAAAAGAGAGCTTTCTTGCTAAATACCGGGTTACAAATCCCTATCCCCTATAAAAATAGCATTGGAACAAGTAAAAAGTTGTAATCAAGCCTAAAAGAAAGTTAGGCAAGCTTGTTACCACCGGCTTAAAAGGTGCATATAAAACACTGTGCATAAAAGAAAAGAGGCTATGGTCCATTAAAATCAAGATAAAGTACACGACAAAATCATATATAATATAAAACTATAAAATAAATATAAAAAAAGTAGAAGGAAGGAGGCATCGTCCACGTTCGTTGCGCGGGCAAGTCGTCCTTCTTCAGGGGAGACTCAGGCATTCACAGTGCTACGGCGCTTACTTGGATAGGTCATGGGTCACTACAAACTCCTCCCAACCAAAGTTTTTTAAACGTCAGTGGCGAACTGAACCTGTTGAGCGAGAAATAGGCCAAAAACTTCTGGGAAAGAAAGAAGGACAGGGCTTAATTAAGGTCATGCAGACAGGATAATTAAGGGCTTTTCAACATTTTATAATAAAAACAGGAGTGCAACAACCGAAACCTAGAATGGGCATAACTCCCAAGAATCTGCGGACAGACTCCCCGATAATCTGCGACAGACTCCCCCTTTAAAAATGTGTTACTGGCCATTCTCGTCTAACCTTACTCTCACGTCTCTCATCTAACATCTGATTCGGTGTCCAACCAGATAAGGACAATTCTCTGTTGGGCACATAAGGGACGCATTTGATTTAATATGATAATTCACCTCGCTGTGTGGAGGGTCAGGTTCTAGAATAAGGAAATTCAGGACCAAGCTTCTCACAATCTGGCAGGCTACGACATCTGGAGCCCAGTGCTCCGCCTGCGACCACATTGACGAAAAATACGTAGCAGTACGAGGTATCCTTCCGCTGGGTCGAATCTCTGCCTCAGTCTGTCGATGTAGTCTCGGGCCCATCCCTGTTGGGCCCTTACTGCAGCATCCTTGGCGGCTATCCTTGCATCTCGTAGATTTCCCTCAGCACCTGGAGCCGTCCCTCGTTCGCCGTCAATCTCGTTCGTAACACCCTGTTGGGAAATATCCATCTCTGCCAGTCATCAGGATACAAGGGTGTTGAACCCACGCCTCCTGTGCCACAGCACTGTTGAGGGCAAGTCTTACAAACGGTAGCTTCTCGTACAATCCATTAGGATGTTCTCCTATCAAGGTTGCCAAGCATTCTTTGCCACCACCCTATTGCCTTCTATCAATCATCCCATTAGCTTCGGGTGATACCGAGTCGTGTAGTAGTGTCCGATTTGGATGTTCTCTACCAACCTGAGAAAAATAACCTATTATGAAATTCTCTTCCATTATCTGCAAATAGCTAGACGAGGTGGGACGAAATAGAGTAACATACCCTTGATAAAAACGCAATTAGCCAACTGTCTGGGCTTCCTTATTAGGCAGAGGAATCAACTGCAGATATCTGGTGAAGGATCTATAATTGCCAAAAACATACTATTGCCATGGGTAGATCCAAGCAAATCTATAAGATCCAACCGATACTCTCTCCATTGGATGTATGTAACTTCGGCAATGGCAGCAATGGGGACCTTCTTTCCTGCACGGCCCCTTTTCTACGTTGACAGATAAGACAAGAGTTGACTATCTCGCTCGTCTCGGCCAACATTTGAGGAAGAGTTAATAGTGATCACTGAGGCGACAGTAGGTTCGAAGATTCCTGGATGGGCAGCAGCTACATCTGCATGAACAGATCCAGAGCTCTAGTTCCAAGTGTACGAGGATCACTAGTTGGACTAATTACTCTCCCAGGGGAGGACTCTCAGATGGTATAGAAGATCACCTTTAGTTCAAATTCCTCGAGATTTCAGCGGGATCCTTGCCTAGGCATCCGGCGTTCTTGCAAATAATCATCGAACTTCATTCCAAAGGGGGTCCTTCTTGCTGAGCGGCGGCAAAACGGTTTCTGTGGTTCAAGATTTCATAAATGGGGAAATCTTTCTGTCAAGAGGTCAGCATGTCAATGGGATAGCACCAGGTTTATAAGTTTAAGGAGTAACATAAAAAGACAAACTCATGGCCGGCCAACATTGAGGAAAGTAATAGTGATCCTGAGGAGACAGTAGGTTCTGAAGATTCCTGCGAATGGGCAGCACTACATCTGCAGAACAGCATCCAGAGCTCTAGTCAGTTGTAAGAGAGAATCACCTAGTTGACTAATTACTCTCACCAGGGACGGACTCTCAGAAGGTACTAGAAGATCACCTCTTAGTTCAAATTCCTCGAGATTCAGCGGGATCCTTTGCTAGGCATAATCCGGCGTTCTTGCAAAGAATCACGAAACTTCATTCCAAAGAGGGTCTTCTTTGGTGAGCGGGGCGGCAACGGTCTGTGGGTTCAAGATTTATCAATGGGGGAATCTCTCTGCTCAAGAGTCAGATGTAATGGAAGCACCAGGTTATAAGTTAAGGAGTAAACTATAAAAAGACAACTCATGGGTCCAGCGAGTCATCTTAAGACTTGAGTCCTCTGGGCAAATACGTTACAAGAGGACGATGGTCAGGTGATTATCTTAAAATGCTACCATACAAAGATGGATCAAGGTTCTAACTGCTTCAACCACTACAAGGCTCAATGTCTGATGGTAGGAAACTTGGTTCTCCCCTCAAGTAACTTTCCTGGGAAAATAAGATACAGCATGGGGTTTACCTTCTTCATCTCGCTGGATGAGACAAGCGCCAATAAGCTACACCAGAGGCATCGCAGTGTATTCAAAGGTGCGATTGAAGTCGGGTGTTCAGGATGCGGATCTGAAGCCAACTTGCCTTCAAATCTTTCAAATGCAGTCTGTTGTTCCAGAACACCAGTCGAAATTTCGTTTGTTTATTCAGCAAGGCAGTCAAGGGAGCAGCTACAGAAGTCGTAATCTTTCACGTGTTCCGGAAAAACCCAGTGGCTCCAAGAAATTGTCTCGAACTGTTTCACGTTACAAGGAGGCTGTCATACCTGAGTAATCGCCTTAACCTCTGTCCGGATCTGGAAGGTACACCATTGGGATAATTAGATGACCAAGAACCTGAAAGTGTTTACCGACAAACCTTACATTTCTTCAGGTTTCAGGCCTGGACACCTGCCGTTGCAACAGACATTGTTTCGTCCAGATGGATCCATATGTTTTCAAAGCTTCCAGAGGCTACAACGACATTCATCTAGAAAAAGCAAGTGTGTGTCTTCCTAAACCACTGGATGTAATACAGCGTTGATAGCCCTATGTAAAGTGCGAGGGCGGGGATAGACCAAAAAGGCATCTCTTGAAACTGATACAAGACGACAACCGCTGAGAAAGCCAGTCTTTTGGCGACACTTTCCTTACCTCTACAGTCCAGTAGGCAGATTTAGCGTCTAGTGCAGTAAACAGTGGGTACTTGACTAACTGTCGATGGTCTAATCAAGCCTGGGCATGGGGTAGGATCAGCTGGGTGATCTTGTTAAGATTGCGGAAGTCAATGCAGAACCTTATGCCTCCATCCTTTCTTCCTCACCAAGACTACAGGGGATAACCATGGCTGAGGTCCGAAGGGCTCAATGATGCAGATCCGCAAACATTGCCTCAATTCTTGTCGTATGGTGTCACGGGCTTTCAGGTAGCCTCCACTGTCGTGTCACGGATGGGTCCTCATCTGTAGATTACAATATTATGATGAATATTAGGGGACACAACCAAGAGAGTATCTTCGTTAAATAAAAATCGCTATACTGTCTAAGATAGTAAGCAATTTCCCTCTGCGCACAGATCTAAATGGCCAAGTTCTCTCTTGGGATGGTCCCCTCCATATCCGGAAATAGTTTCAATGTACACACACCATACTTAATGAGGGGAAGACATCAAAATCATCACTAGTGTAGCACAAAATCACCAATACCACAATGCTTATCAAAGTCATCAGTAAAAATCGTCAAAGCCATTAGGTCACTTGGTTTCCATCTCATCTGGACGATGCACAGGATTAGAGTGACATATATATCATTCACCACGTTACACTGGCAACTTCATTCCTCTTTCAATAATACTGGGTGGGGCTTCTCATTTACGACCAAACACTTTGCACTCTTTCTAGTAAACTGAAACTACGCTTTTGGCTTAGGAATTCTGGCTGTTATGCCTTGCACTAACCGAAAGGTCATCAAACTCGCTGCTCACTGTTGTATTGATAAAAGCAGCCATGATTTGGGCTGACAAATCACGGACCGAGATACACATAAACTCGGTGAAAAAATTATTATATCATTGTTACAGTTATTCCCAAGTCGACACTAGAGATGATGATCAGAAAACCCAGAAAGGGGACCCTCACCTTATTAAAAAAGACATGTAATTCTGGGGAGGTTAGAGGAGTGAGATTATGCAACTAAATGAAAATTAAAATTCCGAAATAAAATCTATGCCAAGCAAAATCTCTACAGGGAAATGATATGTCCTTTAAAAAACCCACAACTCGGGTGATTACATTTACGTGTCCTCTATAGAAACTTTTACATGAAAACTCAACTAGACCATGAAACACACTGAGGCACTTAAAATGTCGTCAATAGGAGTGACAGACGATAATTTAGCTTCTCAACTGTACTAACTTAAGTATAGTCACTTCAGAGGCCAGTTATCCACCCCCCAAACATGTACAGATTTCCCATTAACATGTAGCTAAACCATATGTGGACGACCCGTTTAATTTTACTCTCAAGAATGGTTATCTTGGGAACAGAGATTTCATGGTTTTCTGATCCCCATCTTTGACTCACTGGCCTTACCTGAGGTGAAATTACTCACGTGCTGGTGTGAAGACCTCGCCCTGCCGTGAGGGCGCTGAAAGGGGCACTGCCGCTGCAAAAGTGCCCGCTACTGTGAAATTTAAAACACTGGCAGGGTCTTGCGTTAGCCTGCAATCTGCCGTGTTATGACTGTTACTTGGTTGATATGCAGTACCTTTCTACTGAGCGACCTGCCTTAAGCGCATCGGCCGTGAACTTTGATTACCTGGGACTGACGGTCCCTCACCTGAAGCATGAATGCGTAGTCCACCACGTTGTGCTGCATCAACAAGCGATGGAAGCTCTCATCCTCCCTTAAAACTATAGCTTCCGTAGCCAATGGGGTAAACCTTGCAAAAAACACCCGTATAATTAATTCATCCGGCACACCAACGGCTATTGGGTAATCCCGGTATCCTTGATAAACTAATCCCTCAACGAAATGAAGAAATTCCAACGGTGCTTGATTATGACGTTAATTTGGAACCATGTAAATGGTTTAAAAAATTTCAGTACTAGAGCAAGTCCCCCTGAACTTGACCTTGCCAGAGCTTGAAATTATCCCAGTCTGATGCCATCAAAAAACAAGGAGTGAATGCACAATCAAGTCTGCCGTCCATCTAACACGAAGCTTCTCGCTGGCGAATATTACGCTTCTCATAGCAGGTTTAACTAAATTCTTATGGCCCGTAACCAAGATTCTATGCTTGAATACGCATTTAATGGGAAGGGCGCCGATATTTCCGCCTTTGAATTAGGCCACCGACTCTTCTCTATTTATGGACATATCAATACCCGTTGCGGACAGGTGCAATATTAGAAGAGTTATGGGGGGCTAGTCTCAATAAATGATCATATATTTCGTCAGCGAGCCCAACGTTGTTCCAGCTCATTGGAAACGAGCCGTCTCAGCTCTTCGACATTGAGAGGTCCATGTTCACTTCGTTGCTGGTAATCTGGGTAATAAGGGTAACGTTACGTTACTAGAATCTGAAGCGTTTAGATTTTCCTTCATGCCACCAGCTTCGTTTGCCTTAAGCGCTTACTTCTCTTACCCGGCAATATTTTATAAAATATTGGTAATTAAAAACTTAAAGAGATCTAGGCATTCGCTAATTCATCACCAGCCTTGCGTTCTAAAAACTGAATGTGACCAAACGTGGCAAGCAATTTGACAGTCTCGGCATCCCACCTGCTGGCACCAAAAAGATGATGGTAGTTGTAGTGATGGTCTTTAATGTTACTTTAATACCCTCGTTAATTAGGTCATAGCGCCTGCCACCACCTAGTAATACGTCCAGGAACAATAAGTGTACCGAAAGAAGAAGACGTTAGAAGGGGGTAAATGGTAAAAATGGAAAGAATGCATGTGAGAAGAGGAAAAATGGACCAATCAACAAGAGTTTAGTCTGGTAAGCGTGTTTAAAAATCCGAGGGGAGTGGCGTGTCAGCATTAGGGCTGATAGGAAGGTGGTCAATTGCTTGCCACAGGTAGGCCAAGTAATGGTATCATTTGTCTCTTAATGAGAGTTTAAGAAAAAGGAGGGGAATTCACTCACGAATCTTCAACATATACATTTATTAAAAAAACATTCTAAAACACAAAACAAACACAGGCGGTCGTAAAACACTAAAACAGTAAAACAATACGGGAACCAGAAACCTAAAACAAGACAAGGAGCCTCAGTTTATTATTCATAAAAAATGAAAAACTTAAAAATATCCACCTTACTGCCGTTAAAACTAGTACTACGACCCGCAGGGAAACAAAAAGAAATTAAACACGTCAATAGCTTCCACCGGTGTACATCGGCCGAACTTAGGACGTTTCAACTATGCCCCTGCCTACCCCCGCTCAGTTCCGGGCTATATATAGCAAGGACCCAGAAGGATTGTTATTAGTGGGCTAGTACTAGCCCCGGGAACGAACTACTTTCGGTCTCTCATCCCTAGATGGCGTGGCAGGTTCCGCCGAAGAAAGATAGCTTTCTTTGCTAATCACGGGGTTACAAATCCCTACCCCTATAAAAAATAGATTTGAACAAGTTAAAATGTTTTAATCAATGCTAAAAGAAAGTCTAGGCAACGCTTTTAACCCCGGCTGAAAAGAGTGCATATAAAAGAACTGTTAAAAGAAAATGGCATGGTCCATAAAATCAAGGAGATAAAGTACACGACAAAATCATATATATATATAAAACTAATAAAAATAAATATAAAAAAAGTATGAAGGAAGAAAGATGGCATCGTCCCCACGTGCGTTTTGCGCGGGCAAGTCGGCCTTATTCAGCGGGAGAGCTCAGGCATTTCCAGTGCTCCGGCGCTACTTGGACTAGGTATGGGTAACTACAATAGATATATTTTTGCAATAATACTAATAACCACAACAATAATAATAGTAATAACAATAATAATGACAATACTAACGATTTGATAATAATTATTTAATATCATTATCTTAATTAGTATCGATTACTGTTAATATTTACTGTTATAAAGTATTTTTGCAATTATACTACCAGTACAAATAATAATAATGAAATAATAACAATAATAAATTACTAATAACAATATTATAACCACTGCATTATTATATTATACTTAGAACTATGAATATTATTGTTTATATTACAGATATAATAGATTTTTTGGCAATGATACTAATAATAGAAAAGTAATAATAATATAATAATAATAAAATAATAATAATAAGAATAATAATAATATATAATAATAATAAAACAATAATAATATAATAAGAATAATAATAAATATTCAAATGTTATCAAAATTCTCTTTATCCACTTTTAGCATCATTATTGTTTATGATTAATTACAATTCTGGTTAAATTACATATTACCCTAATAATTGCCGAAATCCACCAAAGAAATCGAAAAAACGTCATTTTGGAGTATACTTCAAAAAGGCTATATTTCGCTAGATTTTGCCGCTTTTTCGAACTTTGGGAATGTTTTCTTATACCTTTTTTATATTATATTTGGGACACAAAATTCCTATTATATCATGATCGTATAATGATTATCATCATTATTTATCGTTAACTCATCATCATTATCATCTAATCATCATTATCATACCTTATCATCAATATTGCAAGATATCATCATTATGCAATTGTTATCATTATTATTGCAATTATTGGTGTTTATAGTATATATTTTGCAATAATACTAATAACCAAACAATTAATAATAGTAATAACAAAATAATAACAATAATAAACGATTTTTAATAAAGTATTTATATCATTATCTTAATTAGTATCGTCTCTACTGTAATTATTACTGTTATAATAATTATTTTTGCAAATTTACACCAGTACAAAATAATAAAAATGATAATAATAACAAGAATAATACTAATAACAATATTATAACACACGAGCATTATTTAGATTATATCATTATACTTATTATTTATTAATTGTTATTATTACAGATATAATAGATTTTGGCAATGATACTAATAATTAGATAATGTAATAATAATAATAATAATAATAATAATAATATAAAATAATAATAATAATAATATAAAATAATAATATAAATAATAATTTTAATAATATTTCAAATGGTATTCCAAAATTCTCTTTATGCTCACTTTTATCATTCATTATTGTTATGAAATACAATTCTGGTAATTATTATCATTTACCCTAATAAGCCGAAATCACCAAAGAAACGAAAAAACGTCATTTTGGAGTATACTCCTAAAAGCTTATTTCGCTAGATTTGCCGCTTTTTCGAAATTTTGGGAATGTGTTTTCTTTATACCTGTGTTATATTATATATGGACACAATTCCTCTATTATCAGCATCGTATCATGATTATCATCATTATTATCGTATCATCATCATTATCAGCATATCCATCATTATCATGCATTCATTATCATCATCATTGCAATTAGTATCTATCATTATTGCAATTGTTATCATTTATTATTGCAAATTATTGGAGTTATAGTATATATTTTGCATAAATACTAACAACCACAACAATAAAATAGTAAATAACAATAATAATAACCCATAATAACGATTTCTATAATATTTATATCATTATCTTAATTAGTATCGTTATACTGTAATTAGTCGGTATAATAATATTTTTGCAATTATATCCCAGTACAAATAAAAATAATGAAATAATAACAATAATTGAATACTTATAACAATATTATAACCACTAGCATTATTATTATTATACTGATACTTATTATATTATGTTATATTACAGATTAATAGATTTTTTGGCAATGATACTAATAATTCAAGCTAATAGTAATAATAATAATACTAATAATAATAATAATAATAATATATAATAATAATAATAATTTAAGAATATGCAAATGTTATCAAAATTCTCTTAATTCTCACGTATCTCATTTGTTATGATTACTACCAATTCTGTAATATTATCTTATTACCTAATAATTGCACGAAATCACCAAAAGAAATCGAAAAAAAACGTCATTTTGGAGTATATACTCTCAAAAAGTGGGGGACTATATGTCGCCAGATTTTGCCGCTTTTAGACTTTTGGGAATGTTTTTTATACCTTTTTATATTATATCAGGGACACACTTCCGTTCTTATGATATCATCGTTATCATGATATCACATTATTATCGTATCATAATACATTATCATCATTTATCATCATATCTCATCATTATCATCAGTATTGCAATATATCATCATTATTGCAATCGTTATCATGTATTATTGCAATTATTGGAGGTTATAGTATATATTTTGCCAAATAATACTAAATAACCACACAATAATAATAGTAATAAACAAAATATAAACAAGAATAACGATTTTATAATAATTATTTATTAATCATTATCTTAATTAGTATCGTTATTACTGTAATAGACTTTTATAAGAATATTTTGCAATTATAACACCAGTAAAAATCATAACAATGATAATAATAACAATAAATAATCTAATAACAATATTGTAACCACTAGAATTATTATATTACTTATACTTATTATTATTATTGTTTATATTAACAGATATAATAGATTTTTTTGGCAATGATACTACTAATTAAGATAATAGGAATAATAATAATAATATTTAATAATAATAATAATAATAATAATAAATAAAATAATAATAATAATTTGATTAATAATAATAATAATATTCAAATGTTATAAAAATTCTCTTTATTCTCAGTTTTATCATCATTATTGTTATGATTAATACAATTCTGGTAATTATTATCATTATTACCCTAATAATTGCCGAAATCACCAAAGAAATCGAAAAACGTCATTTTGGAGTTATCTAAAAGGCTATATTTCGCTAGATTTTGCACTTTTTCGACTTTTGGGAATGTTTTTTTTATCCTTTTTTATATTAATATGGACACAATTCCTTATTATCTCTTATTATCATATTATCATATTATTATGTTCATCATCATCGTTATTCACATTATCATCATTATCATCATATCATTATACATATTATTGCAATTACTCATCATTATTGCAATTGTTATCATTATTATTGCAATTATGGAGTTAAGATATTTTTTGCAAAAATACTAATAACCACAACAATAATAATAGTAATAACAATAATAATAACAATAATAACATTTTATAATAATTATTTATATCATTATCTTAATTAGTATCGTTATTACTGTAATTATTACTGTTATAATAATTATTTTTGCAATTATACTACCAGTACAAATAATAATAATGATAATAATAACAATAATAATACTAATAACAATATTATAACCACTAGCATTATTATTATTATACTTATACTTATTATTATTATTGTTATTATTACAGATATAATAGATTTTTTGGGCAATGATACTAATAATTAAGATAATAGTAATAATAATAATAATAATAATAATAATAATAATAATAATAATAATAATGATAATAATAATAATAATAATAATAATTTTTAATAATATTCAAATGTTATCAAAATTCTCTTTATTCTCACTTTATCATCATTATTGTTATGATTAATACAATTCTGGTAATTATATCATTATTACCTATAATTGCCGAAATCACCAAAGAAATCGAAAAACGTCATTTGGAGTATACTCTCAAAAGGCTATATTTCGCTAGATTTGCCGCTTTTCGATTTTGGAATGTTTTTCTTATACCTTTTTATATTATATATGGACACAATTCCTCTTTTTATCATCATCGTTATCATGATTTTCATCATTATTATCGTTAACATAATCATTCATCATTATCATCAATTTTAAACATCATTATCAAACAAAATTCATTGCATATCATACAACAATTAATAGTAATAAATATAAAATTATAAGATTTTTTAAAAATTATATACCCAAAAAATAAAAAATTAAAATTTTACTTTTAATAATTATTTTAATTTTTCTTTAAATATTTATTATAAAAAAATTTTTAAAATATTTTTAAATTACCCTAAAATTTTAAAATAAAAAAAAATTTTTAAAAATATATAAATTTTTTTAATTACTAATTTTTTAAATTTTTGTAAATTTTTTTTAATATAATTTTTAAAAAATAAAAAAAAAATAAAAAAAATAAAAATTAATAATAATAAAATTTAAAATTTATTTTAATAAAAAATAAATTTTTAAAAATTCCTGTTATCAATTTCCCCTTTTTTTTTTAAACACAATTTTTTTAAAAAAAAATTTGGTATTTTTTCAATTTTTTTTTTAATTTTTTAAAAAAGGGGGCCCCCTTTTTTTTATTTAAAAGGCAATTTCGCTTTTTTTTTTGTTTTATTTTTTTA
>NW_023663214.1:0-15191 GCF_015228065.2 Penaeus monodon
TATATAATAAATATATATATATATTATATATATTATAGTATATATTAATATAATATATATATATATATAATATATATAATAAATATATATATTATAATTATTGATAATAAAAATTTGATTTTAATATATATATATTATATATATATAATATATATATATATATATATATAATAGTATATATATATATATATATATATATGTACATATAATGATATATATATATTATATATATATAATATATATATATATATATATATTATATATTTATATATATATATACATATATATAATATATTCTATAGTGTTTTGTGTGGTGGTATGGTATGTGTGCTTTCTATCAGTCTATATATATATACACACTCATAATATATATATATTATATATATTATTATATATGAATATATATATATATATATATATTATATATATATTATATATATATATCTTTACATATACATATATATACATATATGGGCCGCGGTGGCCGAATGGTTAGAGCGTCGGACTCCAGACTGTCACGACGGCAATCTGAGTTCGAGGGTTCGAGTCACCGGCCGGCGCGTTGTTCCCTTGGGCAAGGAACTTCATAAGCCTAGCCACTGGGGGGCCAAAGCCAGCCCAAGTCAGTGCGGTCCAAGGGTAACTGAAAAAAAACCCAAAAAGGAAACACCGCTCTAATTCCAAGAACTGGAACCAAAACGTAGCCGCTCCGAAGAAGCGTCACTGAAACGCAATTAGTTAAAAGGGTTCGACAGGGCCCGGCGTCCCGGCCAGGAACTTACCGTGAAGCAAAATACATTTCAAAATAAATTTCCCAACCAATAAAATATAGTTTAATATATAAAAAAAAACTAAAGGGGGATTTCCGGGAATGAAACTCCCAAATATTTCATAAACATACACATAAATAAAAATAGATATCATGTGTAGCACGGCGGATAGAAGAATACCGTAAAAGCAGAAGAATATTAATATATATATAAATATATATAATAATATAATAATACAAAATTAATATATATAACCAAAATTTTATCATAATATAATTATATATATATATAAAATACTATATATATAATATATAATATATAAAATATATATATTTTATATATATTATATATATATAAAATATTACATAAATCATACCACATACAAAAGAAAACATATGTTTATATATATATATATTATATTTTATATATTATATATATTATCTATATTATATTTATAATATATATAATATACAAAATATAATATAATATTTTAAATATTTATATATAATTTATAATTATATATTTATAATTATTATTATCATCTAGTTTATATTATTTATATATATATATATAAATTATATATATATTATAAATATAATAATAATAAATATATAAAATAATTATACATATAATATAAAATATATATTATATATCTTTATCTATATAATATATATATTATATATTAATATATATTATATATATATATATAACATCTGTGTGTGTATGTAATAATATATAATTTTTATATATATATAATATATATATTTAATTTTATATATATATATAAAATTAAATATATATATATAATATAATTAATTTAAAAATTTAATACATATATATGTATATATGTAGTTATATAAAAATTTAAAATATTAAATACATATAAATATATATTATATATAATATATATATATATAATATAATATATATATATATATATATAATATAATATATATAAAATTTATATATATGTAATATATTTTTATTCATTCATTTGTATATATACAAATATATATGTGTTTTATAAATGTATATATCTATACATACACACACACACACCACACCACAGACACACACACACCCCCACACACACACATATATATATATAATATATATATATATATTTTATATATATATATATATATACCCACAACCCCACACGCACACACACCCCACACAACACACACACAAACACACAAAAAACACACATTACACCCACAACCACATACAGATTTTATATAATATATATATATATATATATATATATATATAGTATATATATATATATATGATATATATTATATATAATATATTTAATATTGTATATATTTATATCTTTTATATTATATAATATATTATATATTATATATTCATATTATATATATATATATTTTATTTATATATATATATATAAAATAAAAAATATATTGGAAGGAGGGAACGTCGAGGAGGAGGAGGGGAAGGGGGAAACGAAGAATAGAGTGGAAGGAGGGGGAATGTGGAAGAGGAGGAGGAGGGGAAGAGGGGAAACGAAGATATAGAAGTGGAAGTAGTAAAGGAAGAGAAAGGGAAGGGGGACGGAAGATAAAAGTGGAAGGAGGAGGGGAGGAGGAGGAAAAGGAGAAGGAGGAGGGAAGGGAAGGTGAAGGGGGGGACAGAAATATAATAATTGATGAATGATGATGATGATGATGATTAGGTTACCTTAGGTTAGGCTAGGTTATTTTACGTTAAGTATCGTTAGGTTAGGTTAGCTTTAGGTTAGGTTAAGTAGCGTTAGGTTTTGGCTAGGTGCAGTTTGGTTAAGTTACGTTACATACGTTTGATTACACAGATAGCCCAGAAACACATACTCATGAACGCACAGCGGCACACACATACCTACATACAAATACGTATGTACAAATCTTATATTTATATATGTATATACATGTATAAATAATATGGTATATGTATATACACAAACATAATACACACACACAACACACACCCTACACCCTTATTCACAACATACACCCACACACACAACCCCACACACACACACAACCACGCACACACACACACCACAAACACATGGAAACAGTGTTTGTTTACATCTATAAACATGTGAAATATATTTTATTTTCCTGTATATACATATATAGATATGCAAAGCTTATATGTAGACCTTTTTTGCAGTGTCTTTCTATGTATTTAAAAATATTGTATTTATATATTTATTTCTTTATAATATATATATTTTTAAAATATATTAATATATATATATATATATATATAATATTTATCTTTTTTGTGTTTGTATTGTGTGTGTGTAGTGTGTTATTGTGGTGTGTGTGTGGGGGTGTGGTTGTGGTGTGTTGTTGGGCTGTGTGTGTAGTTGTTTGTGTGTGTATATTAAATTACTTAGGTTATGGAATCGAATATATATATACACACACACCCAATATTATATATTTTTTAAAATTTTTTTATATATATATATATATTTTATTTCACACACACCCCATATATTATATATATATAATACCAACTTTTTAATTATATTCAACCCCCCTCGCTGAATGGGGATGGGCCCGGGCCTTTTTCTCGTAGGGGGGGAAAAAAAATGGGAAGTAAGGATCGTGGGGGGTTTATACAGGGTCCACTACAACTACTGCTGGTAAAAAGTATTTTATGTATCCTATCTTATATGCCCAATTTATTAATAAAAATTATATATAAAAATATTTATTTACATAAAAATTATAATTTATATATAATATTATATTAATATATATAAAACTATATATAAAATAAAACATATACACATATTACCCACACGCACAAAAACACGCCAAAACATGTGTGTTATGTTTGTGTGTGTTTTGGGTTGGGTGATTCCTAATATGTGTGTGTGTACGTATATATATATATATATAATATATTATATATATATATTATATATAAAATTTAGTTTTATATTTTGTTTTTTCGTTATTTCCTCTGTGCGTTTAAGAGTAATGTTTAAACCAAAATAAACCCAAACCCCCCTAAACCCAACCCCGCTACTTTTACCTAACAAACCTAACTAACCTATTATTTTTAATATAACCCAAAATAAATAAGTATATGTATATATATTAATATATTATATATATTATATTAATATTTATTATGTATAAATTTCCTATAAAAGAAATTTCCCCAACAATATTGAATAAATTGAGAGATAGACAAATAAGAGATAGATATATTTATATAGATTATAATACTTTTTTCTATATACCAATTATTAATATATATATGTAAATGTATATTTAAATATATATATATATAAATATATATTTATTATTATATTATATATAGTAGTATTATATTAACAATAATATATATACAAATATACTACATATATGTTCCAAAATATATATAAATTTTTAATTTTTAAAATATTATATATATATATATATTTTATATATATTTAATATACTACATATGGTATATTATGTTAAATCTATCTTAATTTTTCTATCTATATTTTCTATTTATTATCTATGATTCTTTATTATATTATATTTAAATATTAAATATATATAATATATAATTATTATATATATTATATTATATATATATAATATATATATATATTTTTTTTTAATAACATCTACATAAACAACACATACCACACACAACCACACACACACATACACACCAAAAACACCCACACCCCACACACATATTATATATATATTATATAATTTTATAATATATATTTATATATATTATAAATTTAAATTTTTTAAAATTTTATGTTGTTGTGTGTGTTGTGTGTGTTGTGTGTGTGTGGTGTGTGTCTGTGTGTGTGTTGTGTGTGTGTGTGTGTGTGCTGTGGGTGTTTTTGCGTGGTTTTTTTGGGTGTGTGTGGGTGTGTGGTGTTTGGTGTGTGTGTGTTGTGTTTGTGTGTGTGTGTGTGTGTTTTGTGTGTTTTCTTGTGTTGATTTCATGTGATTATTTATGTATATATATATATATATAAAATAATATATTATATTTTTTATATTATTTTATATATGTATATTATATATAAAAAAATCCATCACACACAAAACAAAACCACACAAAAACACACACACACACACAAAACACACACAAACACACACACACACACACACACACACACAACAACCCCACGGCACACCCCAACACACAACACACACACATATATATATAATAATTTTAATTAATATAATATTTATATATATATTTAATCATTTATATTATATTTTTAAAAATATATATAATTTTATATAATATTAATATATAAAATTACATATAATTCATATATTATATCTTTTCTTATTTATAATTATACATGTATTAAAAACTTATATATTTAATTTTATATATAATATATTTAATTATATTATATTATAATATTATATATGTGTTGTGTGTATTTGTGTTGGTGTGTGTGTTGTGTGTGTGTGTGTGTTTTGTGGGTGTGTGTGTTAATAAAAAAAATATTTTCTATAAATTTACTACATATATATATATATATATAATATATTATTAAAATATATATTTATATACATATATATATAATATATAATTATTAAAAAAAATTATATATATATATATATATATATAAAAATAAAATATTTTAAAGTGTGTTTGTGGGTGCGGCGTTGATAATATATCACTTTTCAAAAAACACTTTTATGTATAAAATAAATAGATAGGTAAAAGATAAAGAATAGATATATAAATGTGGGTATTTATATCTTACTATATCTATACCATCTATCTATCTATCTATTTACTATCTTCTACCCAATCTATATAAAATTTTATATATATATTTTATTTTATATCTATTATCTTACAATATATACTTTTGTATATTTTATTTAATATATATATATAATTTTTATATATTATAATATTATTAATTTTATATAAATAAAAAAAATAAAAAAATAAATATATATATATATAAATTTTTGATTTTATATATAATTATATATATATATATATTATATATATATATATATATATATATATATTAATATATTATATATATTAATATATAATGTTGGTGTGTGTGTGGTGTGTGTGTGTGTGTGTGTGTGTGTTTTGTGTTTAAAATTTTTACACATGTTGTACTGTTTATCTGTATTCATATATATAATATAAAATTTTTATATAAAATATTTATAATATATATTATATAAATATTTATTATTGTGGTTGTGTGTGTGTGTGTGTGTGTGTATGTAGGTGTATGTAGGTGTATATATATGTTATATATTAATATATATTATATTAATATATTATATATAATTTTTATATATATTAAAATATATATGTATGTATATAAAAAGGGATATATACTATTGCTCACAAACAGAATATTAAAATAATATATATATTATATTTTATATATATATAATATATTTTTAATATTATAGATAGATAGTAAGTAGATAATAGATATAGATAAGTTGCAGATATATAGTAATATATAATATAATTTATATATTTATATATTATATTATTATATAATATGTATATATAAATTTTATATTATATATATATATATCATTTATATATTATTTTATATATATTATTAATAATTTTACAAATTATATAAATTTATTTTAAAATTATATATATATATATATATTTATTTTAAATTATTTCTTTTTTATTTTTATTATCTAATCCTTTTTTTTATTATTTTTTATATATATATATATATATATATTATATATTTTATATATATATAATCATATATTAAAAAATTATATTTTATATAATATATAATTTAAAAAAAAATTTTAATATATATTTTATTATAATATATATAACATATTTACCAAAACAAATTTTTTAAAAATAATATTTTTATATTTTTATATATATATATATTTTATTATATATATTATATATATATATATAATTTTATATTATATATATATATATATATAAATAAATTATAAATATAAAAAATTAATAAAATGAATAAAATATGTAATTTTTTATATAAATATAAATATATATATATCTATAATAAATTTTTAAACCCCAATAAAACCCCCAAATATGTTTTTTAATATAAAATTAAATTTATAATTTCCCCATTACATATATTAAAAAAAAAAAAAAAAAATTTTAAAAAAAACAAATAAAACCCCTATATAATTATATATAATATATATATATATATATATATTATATAATTTTATATATATATTATTTAATTTTAAATTATAAAAAATTTTTTACTTTTCAAAAACCCTTGTTTGGGTTTTGTTTAAATTTTTTTAAATTTTTTGGGTTTTTTGGTTTAATTTAAATTTTGGAAAAATTTTTTCAAAAAAAAAGGGTAGTTTTTTTAACCCCATTAGGTTTTTTAAAGTTTTTTATTTTATATTTTTAGGTATTTTTTATTTTTTAGTTATTTTTTTATTTTTATTTATTTTTTTAGTTAGTTTAGGATTTTAGGATTTGGGTTGGTTGGTTAGTTAAAGGGGTTTTTGGTTTGGTGGTTTAAGGGGTTTGGTTTTTTATTTTTTATTTTTGTTAGGTTTGGTTGGTTTAGGTTAGGTTTGGGTTAGGTTTTGGTTTTTTGGTGGTTAAGGATAAGTTTAGGTTAGGTTTTAGGTTAAGGTTAGGTTTTTTGGTTTTTAGGATTTTTTAAGGGTTTTGGTTTGGGTTTGGATTGTTTTGGATATTTTTTAGGGGGTTAGGCTTAGGGTTGGTTTATTTTTTAGGTTTTTAGGTTGGTTTTGGTTAGGTTTTGGTTAAAGGTTAGGTTTGTTTTAGGTTTTTGGTTTTGGGTTAGTTGGTTAGTTTGGGGGGGGTTTAGTTAGTTTTGTTAGGTTTTGTAGTTTGGTTAGGGTTTTAAGTTTTTGTTTTGGTTTTGGTTTTTAAGGTTTGGTTTAAGGGTATTTTTTAGGTTAGGTTTTAGTTTAGGTTGTTTAGGTTTTGGTTAGGTTTAGGTTAGGTTTTGGTTGGTTTTGGTTAGGGTTTAGGGGTTTGGGGGAGGGGTTTTGTTTGGGGGAGGTTTGTTTGGTTTGGTTGGGTTTTGGTTAGTTTGGTTAGGTTTGGTTAGGTTTTATTAGGTTAAAGGGTTGGTTAAAGGTTTGGTTTAAAGGATTAAAATTTTTAGGTTGTTTAAAGGTAGGTTTTGGTTTTGGGTTTGGTTTGGGTTTGGGGTTTTGGTTAGGTTTTTGGTTTGGGGGTTGGTTTGGTTTTTTAGTTTTTTTTAGGTAGGGGTTTTGGTTTGGGTTTTTGGGTTTGGGTTTTGGGGTTGGTTGGGGTTTGGTTAAATTGTTTGGGTTAGTTTGGTTCGTTTTTGGTTAGTTTTTGGGGGTTTGGGTTTTTTTTGGTTTGGGTTAGGTTTGGTTTGGTTTGGGGGGAGGTTTAGGTTGGTTTGGTTGGTTTGGTTTGGTTTTTGGTTAGGTTAGGTTAAGTTAGGTTAGGTTAGGTTAGGTTTTAGGTTAGGTTTAAGGTTAGTTTAAAAGGGTTAGGTTAGGTTAAGGGTTAAAGGTTAGGTTAGTTGGTTAAGGTTAGGGTTGTTGGGTTAAAGGGTTTAAAGGTTTGGTTAAGGTTTGGGTTAAAGGGTTTGGTTTAGGTTAGGTTTAGGGTTTGGGTTTTTGGGGTTTGGTTTTGGGTTGTTTGGGTTAGGTTTGATTGGTTTGGTTAGGTTTTGATTTTTTTTTAGTTTTTAAAAAAAAGGTTAGGTTTTGGTTAGGTTTAAGGGTTTGGTTTAGGTTAGGTTAGGGGGTTTGGTTTTGGTTGTTAGGGGTTTTTTAGGAGGTTTGGGTTGGTTGGGTTAGGTTAGGGTTGTGGGAGGGTTGGGGTTAGTGTTGGTTTTAGGTTTTGGGTTGGTTTGGGTTTGTTTGTGTTTTGGGGGGGGGGGTTAGGTTTTTTTTAGGTTTGGGGTTGGGGTTTTGGTTAAGTTAAGTTGGTTAGGGTTTTTAGTTGGTTTTGGTAGGTTAGGTTTGGTTTTGGTTAGGTTTTAATAGGTTGGTTTAGGTTTTGGGGGGAGTTTGGTTTGGTTAATTAAGTAATTTTTTTAAAAAATAAATAAAACAATTAGAAGGTTAGGAATAAAAATTTTTATTAATTTTTATTTAATTAATTTTAAAATTTAATTGTTTAAAGTATTATTTTTAAAATAAAAAATTTAAAAATTTTAAAAAAGGGAAAAAAAAAAAAATAAAAAAAAAAAAAAAAAAAAAAAAAATTTTTTAAAAAACAAATTTAATTTATTAATATTTTTATTTTTTTATTTTTTATAAATTAAGTTTTTAAATTTTCTAATTAATTATTATTTATTTTATTATTATTCTTTAATTTTTTTTATTTAATATTATTTTTTTTTTTTTTTATTAAATAATTTTTAAAAAATAAAATAAAACATATTTCATATAAGTAAAATATATATTAAATTTTTTATATTTTATATATAATATTTATATAATTTTAAAAAAGAAATAAAGTAATTATTATATTAATTATAAATAAAACAAATCAAGAAAAAAATAAAAAAAAAATAAAAAAAAAAAAATTAAAAAATTAACAAGAAAAATTTTTTATAATATTATTTTTATATTATTTATATAGATTAATAATATTATTATATTAATAATTTTTATATAAATTTTAAAAATAAACTTATTAAAATCTATTATAAATATCATATACTATACATATATAATAATTATATATATATAATATATAATATAAAAATATAATTATAAATATATAAAAATTTATATAGATATATATATATATATATCATATATATTTATATATATATATATATTTAAAAATATATATTAAAATAATTTTAAAATTTTTTATATATTTTATATA
The DNA here is from genome assembly GCF_015228065.2 of Penaeus monodon. Classification (NCBI taxonomy): domain Eukaryota; kingdom Metazoa; phylum Arthropoda; class Malacostraca; order Decapoda; family Penaeidae; genus Penaeus; species Penaeus monodon. Next base: position 9,630 of record NW_023663214.1, read on the forward strand.
TATTATATTTATTTATATTATATAAATTATATTATTTATAATATTATATAATTATATTATATTATATAATATATATTTATTAAAATCCATATAAATATAAATATAAATATATATAATTAATATATATATATTATATATAATATATTTTATAAATTAAAAATTTAGTATATTAAAAAAATTTTCTTAATTTTATTCATTTATAATATAAAATTATCTATAAAATTTATTCTAATAAAATAAAATTTAAAAAATACTTCTATAATTCTCTTTAAAATTTATACTTATACTCTTACATTCTATATATAATATATAATTATCCTATATCTATACTATATATAATAATATTCTATACTATTTCTAATCCTTAAACTAACTATATCTTTTCTATATCTATTACTATATATATATCTTATCTTACTTTCTATATTTTTTTATCCCTTTCTATATAAAATTCTATTTCATATATTATATAAAAAATCTATATAATATTCTATATAAAATTTTCTATCTTTTATATATCTTATCTTTTACAAAATAAAATAAAATGATATATCCTATATCATATTACTATTTTTCCATATTTAATATATATTATAAATATCTATACATATATTATATATCATATACATATATACCATAGATATAAAAATATATTATCTTATCATATATAAAAATAATATAAATTACTTATAATATTCTTTTTTAATGAATAAATTACTAAAAATTAATCTTTCAATTGCATATAACTAATATATTTTACATATTATATTTCTATAATATATAATTTCATATATCATAATCATATCTCATATATACTATATCATTTATACTATTGCATATTACATATATGCATATATACATATTGCATTATACATATATCATATATACATATTGCATTTCAATATGCTATAACATATTCATATATCATATATGCATATATAATATTGCTATATACATATATGCAATTATACTTTCCATAAATTTAAAATTTGCTTATACATATTGCATATTAAATATATGCATTAAAACTAATTTCATATATACTATATGCTATTACATATTTCAATATCAAAATGCATATATCATATTGCATATATACATTTCATATATACAATTGCATATATAAAAATATGCTATATACAACTATATTCATATATTAAAACAATTATATAAATATATATAATAAAAAATTAAAATATAATATAAAATATAAAATTGCATTTACATTAGCATTACTATTGATTATCTTTGCATATTTATTGATAATATAATTCAAAACATTTCCCAAAATAATTACATTATACATAAAAATATTAATTTCCTAAACAATTTGCTTTCTTTGCAATTTTCTGCAATTCTTAAACAAAACTTTCAAAATTCTTTGTAAAAAATCTTAAAAAAAATGATATTCTTTCATAAAAAATAGCTTAAAAATTAAAAATTTATTAATTTTATATTCAAATGTATAAAATTATATATTTTAAATTATAATTTTTTTTATATATAATTTCATTTCCAAATTTTTGTTTTAAACTTTAATAATTTTCTAATAAAATTTTTTCCTTTTATAAAAACCCCTTTAACCAAAAATTTTCAATTTAAAAAAACATTTAGTTAAAAAACCTTTTCCTTTCCCACAATTTTTTAATTTAATTAAATTTAATTTTTTAAAATTTTTATAATATATTTTTTTATAAAAAATTTTTTTTGGGGTTTTTTCCCGTTTTGGGTTTTTTTTATTTTTGGGCTGTATTTGGGGTTTTTTTTTGTGGGTGGCTGTGTGTATTTTATATATATTTTAATAATATAAAATTTAATAATTTTATATTAATATATTTTAAAATATTTTATATAAATGTAATACATATATATTTAATTATACATATAATACTATATATACAAATAAATTTATATATATAATATATATTATAATAATTATAATATAATAATATAATATAATACAAAATTACATATATACATACACAACAACACACCCACACACACACACACACCACACAAACACCCCACACACACACACACACACACACACACACCCAAAAATATTTTTAATATTTTATTATATATAAATATATATATATATATATATATATATTTGTGGGTGTGTGTGTGTGTGGGGGTGTGTGTGTGGGGTGGTATATATATTAAATTATTATATATTATATTAAAATTAATAATATAATATGTATTATATATTTATATATATATAAAATAATTTTATATATAATATAATATTTTATATATTATATTTGTGGGTGTGGGTATATATATTTATATATTAATATAGTAATACTTTATATATTTAATTTAAAAAAATATATTAAAATTTATAAAATATATATATATTACATATATATAAAATATATTCCAACACCACACCACACAAACAAACACAAACACATACACCCTCAAACACACACACACACATACACACACCACACAAACACACACACACAAAACACACACACCAAACCACAGACACACACACACACAACACACACAACACACATTATATTATATATATATATATATATATTTTATATATATACTATATGATATAATTATTACATATATATGTATAGTATATATATAATATATATAATATTATATTATATATATAATATAAGTATGTGTGGTGTGTGTGTGTGTATGTGTGTGTGGTGTGTGTATGTGGTGTGTGTGTGTGTGTGTGTGTGTTTGTATGTTTTAAATATTTATATAGATAATATATTATATAGATGATCATATATAAACATAAATATATATATATATATCTATATATATATATAAAATATATATATATATATATATATATATATTCATGTATTGGACACACCCCACATGGAAGAAGAACACAAGCAAACACAAAAAAAACAAGCACAGGCACATATACGTGTTACTTATATACATAGATAGATAGATACATGCATACATAGACAGATATATAGGTAAATAGAAAGAGAGACAGATAGAAAATAGATAGAAATATATGTTAATAAAGACAGATAGATAGATAGATAAAAATATAAACAGAAGTGTACATAAATACATAGATAGAATATCTTTTATATAGGTATATAAAATGTGTGTGTGTGTGTTGTGTGTGTGTGTTTGTGTGCGTGTGGGGCATGTATATGTGTATATCTATTGTTGCATAAGCTTTAGCCCCTGAACAGGGGAAACCCGATTATTAGAATACAAACTTATTCCCTTGATTAATGTGGTGTCAAACCATTTTATTTAAATATAAGCACGGCTCGTTCCTTTCTCATTTCATTTGATGATTTCATCAAAGTTCATTTATGTCACTCCATAATTACATTTACGTATTTCATTGATTCATGTTATATTATGTAATTTATTCGATAGTCATAGGCATTGCTGCCTAATTTCTTTACATATGGTAAATTTAAAGGGTAATAATTACCAGAATTCTATTAAACATGACAAAAATGAGATAAAAATGAGAATGAAGAGAATTTGGATACATTTGATGATGATGATTATTATTATTATCATTATTATTGTCCTTATTATCAATATTAAATTTTTATTATTTTATCATTATTTTATTATTATATTATTTTTTACTTAATTATTAGTATTATTGCCAAAATATATTATAACTGTAATAAAAACAACAAAAATAATAATAATAATAAAAATAATAATAATTAATCGTTATAATAAATTTTTATTAAATTATTATTGTTATTATTATCATTATTTTTTATTTTTACTGGTAGTATAATGTAAAAAAAATTATCATAACAGTAATAATTAGAGTAATAACGATATTAATTAAAATAATATATAAATAATTATTATAATGCGTTATTATTGTTATTTTTATTGTTATTACTATTATTATTGTAGTTTTATTAGTAAGTTGTAAAAATAAATTTATAAATGCAATAATTGCAAAAATAAGGATAATAATTGCAATAATATATAATTTGCAATAATGATGAAAAATGATGATGATAATGATTTATATGATGATGATAACGATAATGTATTGATAATCATGATAATAATGATGATATAACAGGAATTGTGTCCATATATAATAAAAAGGTTAAAAAAATCCCAAAAGTCAAAAACGCAAAATCTAGCGAAATATAGCCTTTTGATGATTCTGGCAATTATTAGGGTAATAATGATAATAATTACCAAATTCTATTAATCATGACAATAATGATGATAAAAGTGAGAATAAAGAGAATTTGCATAACATTTGATAATTATTGATATTATTACTATTATCATTATTATTATCATTATTATCATTATTTATTATTATTATAATAATAATAATAATATTTATTATTATTATTTACTATTATTATTATTATTTTTTTTTACTTTTTAAACATTAGTATTATTGCCAAAAAATATATTATAACTGTAAAAATAACAATAATAATAATAATGAGTATAATAAAAATAATGATAATAATAATCGTTATAATATTTTATTAATATTATTATTGTTATTATTCATTATTATTATTTTTTTACTGGTAGTATAATTGTAAAAATAATTATTATAGCAGTAATAAATTTCAGTATAACGAATTAAATTTAAAAATTTATATAAATAATTATTAAAAACAGTTATTATTGTTTTTTATTATTGTTATTACTATTATTTTTGTAGTTCCTATTAGTATGTTTCAAAATATATTTATAACGCAAAAATTGCAATAATAATGATAATAATTGCAATATCGATGATAATAATTGCAATAATGATGATAATGTTGATGATAAAAATGATATGATGATATGAGATGATGACGTTAATAATTGATGATAATCTGATAATAAAGATAATAAAAGGAATTGTGTCCATATATAATAAAAAGGTAAAAGAAAAAAAAAAAAAAATCGAAAAAGCGGAAAAACTAAACGAAATATAGCCTTTTGAGAGTAGCCTCCAAATGACCTTTTTTTCCATTCATTTGATGATTCTGGCAATTATTAGGGGAATAAAGATAATAATTCCCAGAATTTTATTAATCATGACAATAATGATGATAAAAGTGAGAATAAGAATTTGGATAACATTTGAGGGTTATTAATATTATTACTATTATCATTATTATTATCAGTATTATCATCATTATTATTATTATTATTATTATTATTATTATTAATATTAATATTATATTATTATTTTTTACTTTACTTATTTTTAATTATTGCCAAAAAATATATTATAACTGAATAATAACATAATAATAAAAATAAATATAATAATAATAAGTTGTTATATATTGTTGTAATATTATCATTTTATTTTATCATTATTATTATTTTTACTGGTATATAATTGTAAAATAAATTTTAATCAGTAAAATTTTCAGTAATATGATATTATTAAAATAATGATATAAATAAATTATTAATAAAACTTACTATTGTTATTATATTGTATACATTATATTTTAAAATTGTTAATTTTATGATGTATAATAATATGCAATAAAATTGATAAAATTGCAAAAGATAATTGCAAAAAAGATGAATAATGATGATTAA
>NW_023663215.1:0-9168 GCF_015228065.2 Penaeus monodon
TATAGCCTTTTGAGAGCATACTCGAAAATGACGTTTTTTCGATTTCACTGATGATTTTGGCAATTATTAGGCTTATAATGATAATAATTACCAAAATCGTATTTATTATGACAATAATGAGGATAAAAGTGAGAATAAAGAGAATTTTGATAACATTTGATGATTATTGATATTATCAATATGATCATTATTATTATTATTATTACTATTATTGTTATTATTGTTATTGTTATTTTATTATTATTATTATTATTATTATTATTATTATTATTTTCATTATTATTATTATTATTATTATAATATCGTTATTAATATTATTATTATTATTATTATTATCATTATTATCATTTTTACTAGTAGTATAATTGCAAAAATAATTATTATAACAGTAATAATTACTGTAATAACGATAATAATTAAAATAATGATATAGATGATTATTATAAGATCGTTATTATTGTTATTATTATTGTTATTTCTATTATTGTTGTTGTTGTTATTAGTATAGTTGCAAAATTATATATTATAACTGCAATAATTGCAATAATAATGATAATAATTGCAATAATGATGATAATAATTGCAATAATGATGATAATGATGATAATGATGATGATTATGATAATATTGATGGTAATCATGATAATAATGATGATGATAACAGGAATTGTCTCCATATATAATAAAAAAGGTAAAAGAAAATAATTCCCAAAAGTCGAAAAAGCCACAAAATCTAGCAAAATATAGCCTTTTAAGAGTATACTCCAAAATGACGTTTTTTCGATTTCTCTGATGATTTTGGCAATTATTATGGTAATAATGATAATGATTACTAAAATCGTATTAATCATGACAATAATGAGGATAAAAGTGAGAATAAAGAGAATTTTGATAACATTTGATGATTATTAATATTATCAATATTATCATTATTATTAATATTATTGCTATTATCATTATTATTATTATTATTATTATTATTATTATTATTATCATTATTATTATCATCATTATTATTATTATTATTATATCGTTATTAATATTATTATTGTTATTATTATCATTATCATCATTTTTAATAGTAGTATAATTGCAAAAATAATTATTATAACAGTAATAATTACTGTAATAACGATATTAATTAAAATAATGATATAGATAATTATTATAATATCGTTATTATTGTTATTATTATTGTTATTTCTATTATTATTGTTGTTGTTATTAGTATAGTTGCAAAATTATATATTATAACTGCAATAATTGCAATAATAATGATAATAATTGCAATAATGATGATAATAATTGCAATAATGATGATAATAATTGCAATAATGATGATAATAATGATAATGATGATGATAATGATAATATTGATGATAATCATGATAATAATGATGATAATAACAGGAATTGTCTCCATATATAATAAAAAAAAGGTAAAAGAAAATAATTCCCAAAAGTCGAAAAAGCGGCAAAATCTAGGGAAATATATCCTTTGAGAGTATACTCCAAAATGATGTTTTTTCGATTTCTCTGATGATTTTGGCAATTTTTAGGGCAATAATGATAATAAATACCAAAATCATATTAATCATGACAATAATGAGGATAAAAGTGAGAATAAAGAGAATTTTGATAACATTTGATGATTATTAATATTATCAATATTATCATTATTATTATTATTATTACTCTTATCATTATTATTATTATTATTATTATTATTATTATTATTATTGTTTTCATTATTATTATCATTATTATTATTATTATTATTATAATATCGTTATTAATATTTATTATTATATTATTATTCATTTATTATTTATTTACTAGTATTATAATTTATTATCTATTAATATTGTGTTGTTTTAGTATAGTTAAAATTAATATTATAGACTGCAATAATGGCATAATAATGATTATTAATTGCAATTTTGATTAATATTCATAATGATGATAATAATTGCATATGATGATAATGATTTATTAATGTGATGATAATTGATAAATTGATATATATGATATAAAGATGAATAACAGGAATTTTTCCCTATAATAATGAAAAAAGGTAAAAGAAAAAAGATTCCAAAATGGCGAATAAGCGGCGAAATCTAGCGTAAATATAATCTTTGATGATATAAATGATTTTTCGATTTCATCTGATGAATTAGGCAATTATTAGGGAATATGTCATATATTAACAAAAAGTATTAATCATGAATAATAATCGAAAAAGCGGAATCTAGCAAAAAAATTGTGAGAATAAAGAAATTTGAAAATTTGATGTTATTAATCTGATCAATTATTGCATTATTAGTAATAATGATAACTATATTACCAAAATTATTAATCTATTAATTATAGGATATTAATTATATTAGAGATTTTTATAACATTTTGATTTTTATTAATATTATATTATTATTATTATTATATTATTATTACTTTTCATTATTATTATTATTATTTTTATTTTTATTATTATATTATCGTTATTATATTATATTGTTATTATTATCATTATTATCATTTTTACTAGTATTATAATTAAATTATTATTATAACAGTTTAAAAATTACTGTAATAATGTTATATTAATTAAAAAAATGATATAATAATTATTATATATGTTATTATTTATTATTATTTTATTTCTAGTTATTATTGCTTTTATTAGTTATTGACAAAGTATAATTCTATAATACAATATATTGCAATAAATAATGATAATAATTGCATAATGATGATAATAATTTTATTATTGTTAATTTAAAGATGATATAATTGCAATAATGTTGTAATATTGAATAAGATTGATAATATGATAATTATAATACAATAATAATATGATGATAATAATGAATAATGATGATAATAACTGGAATTGTCTGATATATAATTTAAAAAGGTAAAAAAATCATTCCAAAAGTTGATAAAGGGAAAGTTAGCGATATATAGCCATTTGAGATGATAATCCAATTTTTGATTAATAATGCTGAATACTGGAAATTGGGCTAATAATATAATTAATTACAAAAATCGTAATTAATAATGACAATAAAGGAAAAAGTGAGAATAAAGAGAATATATAGCCCTTTGAAACATTTATGATTATAATGTTTCTATATTATCTCATTATTATTATTACTATAATATTATAATTATCCATTAATCGTATTAATCATGATATTATTATATTTTGTTATAATATATTGTTATTATTTATAATTTATATATTTAATTTTTATCATTATTATCATCATTATTATTATTATTACTTAAAATTTTTATTATTATTATATCATTATTATTATTATTATTATTATTATTATCATTGTTCATTTTTTACTAGTAGTTTTTATTGCAAAATAATTATTATATCAGTAATAATACTGTAATAATATATCAATTAAATATGAATAGATAATTATTTATTATTTTTTATTGTTATTATTTTTATTTCTATTACTTTTTATTGTTATCATTTTTATAGTTATAATTAAAATTATTACTAACAGTCAATAATTGCAATAATAATGAATTAATTCAAATTATGATATAATAATTAGCAATAATGATGATAATATTGTATTAATGATGATTAATGATAATATTGTTGTTCTTATATGATATAAGATTTAAAATATACATTAAACTTGCTCATATATAATAAAAAATAATAAGAAAATAATTCCTAAAAGTAGCAAAGAAAAAGTGGCAATAATCTGGAAATGATAGTTTGAGAATATACAAAATGATGATAATAACAGAATTTCTCCGATATATAATATAGGGTAATAATGAAAAATACAAAAAATCGTATAATCATGGACAAAATGAGAATAAAAGTTTGAGAAAACAAAATGAAAAATTTGTTTATTATATTATCAATATTTTAATTATTATTTATTAATGATAATTAATTATAATATCGTTATTAATATTATATTAATTTTTATTATTATTATATTAATAAATTTTATTTTTTGATATTATAATTGTTATATTATTATTATTATTAATTATTTATTATTATTATTATTATATTATTATTATTATTATTATTATTATTATTATTATAATATCGTTATTATTGTTATTATTATTGTTATTTCTATTTTTATTGTTGTTGTTATTAGTATAGTTGCAAAATTATATATTATAACTGCAATAATTGCAATAATAATGATAATAATTGCAATAATGATGATAATAATTGCAATAATGATGATAATAATTGCAATAATGATGATAATGATGATAATGATGATGATAATGATAATATTGATGATAATCATGATAATAATGATGATAATAACAGGAATTGTCTCCATATATAATAAAAAAAAAGGTAAAAGAAAATAATTCCCAAAAGTCGAAAAAGCGGCAAAATCTAGCAAAATATAGCCTTTTGAGAGTATACTCCTAAATGACGTTTTTTCGATTTCTCTGATGATTTTGGCAATTATTAGGGTAATATGATAATAATTACCAAAATCGTATTAATCATGACAATAATGAGGATAAAAGTGAGAATAAAGAGAATTTTGATAACATTTGATGATTATTAATATTATCAATATTATCATTATTATTATTATTATTACTATTATTTATATTATTATTATTATTATCATTATTATTATTATTTTTTAATTTTTTTTATATCGTTATTAATATTATTATTTTATTATATATTGTAGTATAATTGCAAAAATAATTATTATAACAGTAATAATTACTATAATAACGATATTAATTAAAATAATGATATAGATAATTATTATAATATCGTTATTATTGTTATTATTATTGTTATTTCTATTATTATTGTTGTTGTTATTAGTATAGTTGCAAAATTATATATTATAACTGCAATAATTGCAATAATAATGATAATAATTGCAATAATGATGATAATAATTGCAATAATGATGATAATAATGATAATGATGATGATATTGATAATATTGATGATAATCATGATAATAATGATGATAATAACAGGAAATGTCTCCATATATAATAAAAAAAGGTAAATGAAAATAATTCCGAAAAGTCGAAAAAACGGCAAATTCTAGCGAAATATAGCGTTTTTGAGAGTATACTCCAAAATGACGTTTTTTCGATTTTCTGATGATTTTGGCAATTATTAGGGTAATAATGATAATAATTACCAAAATCGTATTAATCATGACAATAATGAGGATAAAATGAGAATAAAGAGAATTTTGATAACATTTGATGATTATTAATATTATCAATATTATCATTATTATTATTATTATTATTATTATTATTATTATTATTATTATTATTATTATTATTATTATTATTATTATTATTATTATTATTATAATATCGTTATTAATATTATTATTGTTATTATTATCATTATTATAATTTTTACTAGTAGTATAATTGAAAAAATAACTATTATAACAGTAATAATTACTGTAATAACGATATTCATTAAAATAATGATATAGATAATTATTATAATATCGTTATTATTGCTATTATTATTGTTATTTCTATTATTATTGTTGTTGTTATTAGTATAGTTGCAAAATTATATATTATAACTGCAATAATTGCAATAATAATGATAATAATTGCAATAATGATGATAATAATTGCAATAATGATGATAATAATTGCAATAATGATGATAATTGATGGTAATGATGATGATAATGATAATATTGATAGATAATCATGATAAATAATGATGATAATAACAGGAATTGTCTCCATATATAATAAAAAAAAGGTAAAAGAAAATAATTCCCAAAAGTCGAAAAAGCGGCAAAATCTTGCGAAATATAGCCTTTTGAGAGTATACTCCAAAATTACGTTTTTTGATTTCTCTGATGATTTTGGCAATTATTAGGGTAATAATGATAATAATTACCAAAAGCGTATTAATCATGACAATAATGAGGATAAAAGTGAGAATAAAGAGAATTTTGATAACATTTGATGATTATTAATATTATCAATATTATCATTATTATTATTATTATTACTATTCTCATTATTATTATTATTATTATTATTATTATTATTATTATTATTATTATAATTATTATCATTATTATTATTGTTATCATTATTATTGTTATTATTATTATTATTATTATTATTATTATTATTATATCGTTATTATTTTTATTATTATTGTTATTTCTATAATTATTGTTGTTGTTATTAGTATAGTTGCAAAATTATATATTATAACTGCAATAATTGCAATAATAATGATAATAATTGCAGTAATGATGATAATAATTGCAATAATGATGATAATAATTGCAATAATGATGATAATGATGATAATGATGATGATAATGATAATATTGATGATAATCATGATAATAATGATGATAATAAAAGGAAATGTCTCCATATATAATAAAAAAGGTAAAAGAAAATAATTCCCAAAAGTCGAAAAAGCGGCAAAATCTAGCGAAATATAGCCTTTTGAGAGTATACTCCAAAATGACGTTTTTTCGATTTCTCTGATGATTTTGGCAATTATTAGGGTAATAATGATAATAATTACCAAAATCGTATTAATCATGACAATAATGAGGATAAAAGTGAGAATAAAGAGAATTTTGATAACAATTGATGATTATTAATATTATCAATATTATCATTATTATTATTATTATTACTATTATTATTATTATTATTATTATTATTATTATTATTATTATTATTATTATTATTATTGTTATTATTATTATTTTATTATTATTATTATTATTATTATTATCATTATTATTAGTAGTATAATTGAAAAAAAATTATTATTATGACAGTAATAATTACTGTAATAACGATATTAATTAAAATAATGATATAGATAATTATTATAATATCGTTATTATTGTTATTATTATTGTTATTTCTATTATTATTGTTGTTGTTATTAGTATAGTTGCAAAATTATATATTATAACTGCAATAATTGCAATAATAATGATAATAATTGCAATAATGATGATAATAATTGCAATAATGATGATAATAATGATGATAATGATAATATTGATGATAATCATGATAATAATGATGATAATAACAGGAATTGTCTCCATATATAATAAAAAAATGTAAATGAAAATAATTCCCAAAAGTCGAAAAAGCGGCAAAATCTAGCGAAATATAGCCTTTTGAGAGTATACTCCAAATTGACGTATTTTCGATTTCTCTTATGATTTTGGCAATTGTTTGTGTAATAATGATAATAATTACCTATATCATATTAATCATGACAATAATGAGGATAAAAGTGAGAATAAAGAGAATTTTGATAACATTTGATGATTAATATTATCAATATTATCATTATTATTATTATTATTACTATTATTATTATTATTATTATTATTATTATTATTATTATTATTATTATTATTATTATTATTATTATCATTATTATTATTATTATTATTATAATATCATTATTAATATTATTATTGCTAATATTATCATTATTATCATTTTTACTAGTAGTATAATTTCAAAAATAATTATTATAACAGTAATAATTACTGTAATAACGATATTAATTAAAATAATGATATAGATAATTATTATAATATCGTTATTATTGTTATTATTATTGTTATTTCTATTATTATTGTTGCTGTTATTAGTATAGTTGCAAAATTATATATTATAACTGTATAATTGCAATAATAATGATAATAATTGCAATAATGATGATAATAATTGCAATAATGATGATAATAATTGCAATAATGATGATAATGATGATAATGATGATGATAATGATAATATTGATGATAATCATGATAATAATGATTATAATAACAGGAATTGTCTCCATATATAATAAAAAAGTAAAAGAAAATAATTCCCAAAAGTCGAAAAAGCGGCAAAATCTAGCGAAATATAGCCTTTTGAGAGTATACTCCAAAATGACGTTTTTTCGATTTCTCTGATGATTTTGGCAATTATTTGGGTAATAATGTATAATAATTACCAAAATCGTATTAATCATGACAATAATGAGGATAAAAGTGAGAATAAAGAGAATTTTGATAACATTTGATGATTATTAATATTATCAATATTATCATTATTATTATTATTATTACTATTATTATTATTATTATTATTATTATTATTATTATTATTATTATAATATCGTTATTAATATTATTATTGTTATTAGTATCATTATTATCATTTTTACTAGTAGTATAACTGCAAAAATAATTATTATAACAGTAATAATTACTGTAATAACTATATTAATTAAAATAATGATATAGATAATTATTATAATATCGTTATTATTGTTATTATTATTGTTATTTCTATTATTATTGGTGTTGTTATTAGTATAGTTGCAAAATTATATATTATAACTGCAATAATTGCAATAATAATGATAATAATTGCAATAATGATGATAATAATTGCAATAATGATGATAATAATGATAATGATGATAATGATGATGATAATGATAATATTGATGATAATCATGATAATAATGATGATAATAACAGGAATTGTCTCCATATATAATAAAAAAAAAAAAGGTAAAAGAAAATAATTCCCAAAAGTCGAAAAAGCGGAAAAATCTAGCGAAATATAGCCTTTTGAGAGTATACTCCAAAATGACGTTTTTTTCGATTTCTCTGATGATTTTGGCAATTATTAGGGTAATAATGATAATAATTACCAAAATCGTATTAATCATGACAATAATGAGGACAAAAGTGAGAATAAAGAGAATTTTCATAACATTTGATGATTATTAATATTATTCAATATTATTAATTATTATTATTATTATTATTATTACATTATTATTAAATATTGTTATTTTCATCATTTTTTATTCCCCATCTTATTTTTTTTTCTTTTTTACTCTTTCTTCTTCTTTTTCTTAATCACTACTTCTAAAACAACTAGTTTCCCCTTTTTTTCTCCTTCTTTTCTTCCTTTTCTTTGTTTTCTTCTTTTTAGCTAATTTATCTATGCCTTGTTCGTCTTCGTTTATCAGTTCTGCTTCTTCTTTCTTCTGCAACTTCTATGTGCGCGCGCGCGCGCGCGCGCGCGCGCGGGGGGGGGGGGGGGGGGGGGGGTTGTGTGTGTGGTGGGGGTGTGTGTGTGTGT
>NW_023663215.1:9268-11768 GCF_015228065.2 Penaeus monodon
GTTATGTCCATATATAATAAAAAAGGTAAAATTACCAAATGTCGAAAAAGCAGCAAAATCTAATTAAATATAGCCTTTTGAGAGTATACCCCAAAATAACGTTTTTTCGATTTCTTTGATGATTATTAATATTATTAATATTATCATTATTATTATTATTATTATTGTTATTATTATTTTATTATTATTATTATTATTATTATTATTATTATTATTATTATTGCCAAAAAATATATTATAACTGTAATAATAGCAATAATAATAATAATAATAGGTATAATAATACTATTGATAGTCGTTATAATATTATTATTAATATCATTATTGTTATTATTATCATTATTATTATTCTTACTAGTAATATGATTGCAAAATAATTATTATAACAGTAATAACTACAGTAATAACGAAATTAATTAGAATAATGGTATAAATGATTATTATAATATCGTTATTATTGTTATCATTATTGTTATTACTATTATTATTGTTGTTGTTGTTATTAGTTTAGTTACAAACATATATATTATAACTGCAATAATTGCAAGAATAATGATAATAATTGCAATAATGATGATAATAATTGCAATAATGATGATAATGATGATGATGATGATTATGATGATAATGATGATGGTAACGATAGTAAAGATGATAATCATGATAATAATGAAGATAATAACAGGAGTTGTGTCCATATATAATAAAAAAAAGGTAAAAAAAAAAATTCCCAAAAGTCGAAAAAGCGGCAAAATCTAGCGAAATATAGCCTTTTGAGAGGATACTCCAAAATGACGTTTTTTCTATTTCTTTGATGATTTTGGCAATGATTAGGGTAATAATGATAATAATTACCAGAATGGTATTGATCATGATAAAAATGATGATAAAAGGGAGAATAAAGAGAAGTTTGATAACATTTGATGATTATTAATATTATTAATATTATCATTATTATTATTATTATTATTATTATTATTATTATTATTATTATTATTATTATTATTATTGTCATTATTATTAAAACTTCTATTATTATCATTATTATTATTATTATTATTATTATTATTATTATTATTATTATTTGCAAAAAATGTATTATAACCGTAATAATAACAGTAATAATAATAATAATAAGTATAATAATACTATTGATAGTCGTTATAATATTATTATTAATATTATTATTGTTATTATTATCATTATTATTATTCTTACTAGTAGTATAATTGCAAAAATAATTATTATAACAGTAACAACTACAGTAATAACGAAATTAATTAGAATAATGGTATAAATAATTATTATAATATCGTTATTTTTGTTATTATTATTGTTATTGCTATTATTATTGTTGTTGTTATTAGTATAGTTACAAAAATATATATTATAACTGCAATAATTGCAATAATAATGATAATAATTGCAATAATGATGATAATAATTGCAATAATGATGATAATGATGATTATGATGATAATGATGATGGTAACGATAGTAATGATGATAATCATGATAATAATGATGATAATAACAGGAATTGTGTCCATATATAATAATAAAAAAGGTAAAAGAAAAAAATTCCCAAAAGTCGAAAAAGCGGCAAAATCTAGCGAAATATAGCCTTTTGAGAGTATACTCCAAAATGACGTTTTTTCGATTTCTTTGATGATTTTGGTAATGATTAGGGTAATAATAATAATAATTACCAGAATGGTATTCATCATGATAATAATGATGATAAAAGTGAGAATAAAGAGAAGTTTGATAACATTTGATGATTATGAATATTATTAATATTATCATTATTATTATTATTATTATTATTATTATTATTATTATTATTACTATTATTATTATTATTATTATTATCATTTTTACTAGTAGTATAATTGCAAAAATAATTATCATAACAGTAATAATTACTGTAATTACGATATTAATTAAAATAATGATATAAATAATTATTATAATATCGTTATTATTGTTATTATTATTGTTATTTCTATTATTATTGTTGTTGTTATTAGTATAGTTGCAAAATTATATATTATAACTGCCATAATTGCAGTAATAATGATAATAATTGCAATAGTGATGATAATAATTGCAATAATGATGATAATGATGATGATAATGATGATGATAATGATAATAATTATGATAATCATGATAATAATGATGATAATAAAAGGAATTGTCTCCATTTATAATTTAAAAAAAGGAAAAAGAAAATAATTCCCAAAAGTCGAAAAAGCGGCAAAATCTAGCAAAATATAGCCTTTTGAGAGTATACTCCAAAATGACGTTTTTTCGATTTCTCTGATGATTTTGGCAATCATTAGGGTAATAACGATAATAATTAACAAAATCGTATTAATCATGACAATAATGAGGATAAAAGTGAGAATAAAGAGAATTTTGATAACATTTGATAATTATTAATATTATCAATATTATCATTATTATTATTATTATTACTATCATTATTATTATTATT
>NW_023663215.1:14268-24268 GCF_015228065.2 Penaeus monodon
TAGCTGTAATAATAACAATAATAATAATAATAATAAGTATAATAATAATGTTAATAGTAGTTATAATATCGTTATTAATATTATTATTGTTATTATTATCATTATTATCATTTTTACTAGTAGTATAATTGCAAAAATAATTATTATATCAGTAATAATTACTGTAATTACGATATTAATTAAAATAATGATATAAATAATTATTATAATATAGTTATTATTGTTATTATTATTATTATTTCTATTATTATTGTTGTTGTTATTAGTATAGTTGCAAAATTATATATTATAACTGCAATAATTGCAATAATAATGATAATAATTGCAATAATGATGATAATAATTGCAATAATGATGATAATGATGATGATAATGATGATAATGATGATCATAATGATAATATTGATGATAATCATGATAATAATGATGATAATAACAGAAATTGTCTCCATTTATAATAAAAAAAGGTAAAAGAAAATAATTCCCAAAAGTCGAAAAAGCGGCAAAATCTAGCGAAATATAGCCTTTTGAGAGTATACTCCAAAATGACGTTTTTTCGATTTCTCTGATGATTTTGGCAATTATTAGGGTAATAATGATAATAATTACCAATATCGTATTAATCATGACAATAATAAGGATAAAAGTGAGAATAAAGAGAATTTTGATAACATTTGATGATTATTAATATTATCAATATTATCATCATTATTATTATTATTACTATTATTATTATTATTATTATCATTATTATTATTATTATTAATTTTTATTAGTATTATTGCAAAAACATATATTATAACTGTAATAATAACTGCAATTACGATATTAATTAAAATAATGATATAAATAATTATTATAATATCGTTATTATTTTTATTATTATTGTTATTTCTATTATTATTGTTGTTATTATTAGTATAGTTGCAAAATTATATATTATAACTGCAATAATTGCAATAATAATGATAATAATTGCAATAATGATGATAATAATTGCAATAATGATGATAATGATGATGATAATGATGATAATGATGATGATATGATAATATTGATGATAATCATGATAATAATGATGATAATAACAGGAATTGTCTCCATTTATAATAAAAAAGGTAAAAGAAAATAATTCCCAAAAGTCGAAAAAGCGGCAAAATCTAGCGAAATATAGCCTTTTGAGAGTATACTCCAAAATGACGTTTTTTCGATTTCTCTGATGATTTTGGCAATTATTATGGTAATAATGATAATAATTACCAAAATCGTATTAATCATGACAATAATGAGGATAAAAGTGAGAATAAAGAGAATTTTGATAACATTTGATGATTATTAATATTATCAATATTATCATTATTATTATTATTATTATTATTATTATTATTATTATTATTATTATTACTATTATAATAATAATAATTATTATTATTATTATTGTTATTATTATTATTATTATTATTATTATTATTATTATTATTATTATTATTATTATTATTATTACTTTTTTTTTAGTATTATTGCCAAAACATATATTATAACTGTAATAATAACAATAATAATAATAATAATAAGTATAATAATAATGTTAATAGTCGTTATGATATCGTTATTAATATTATTATTGTTATTATTATCATTTTTACTAGTAGTATAATTGCAAAAATAATTATTATAACAGTAATAATTACTGTAATTACGATATTACTTAAAATAATGATATAAATAATTATTATAATATCGTTATTATTGTTATTATTATTGTTATTTCTATTATTATTGTTGTTGTTATTAGTATAGTTGCAATATTATATATTATAACTGCAATAATAATGATAATAATTGCAATAATGATGATAATAATTGCAATAATGATGATAATGATGATGATAATGATGATAATGATGATGATAATGATAATATTGATGATAATCATGATAATAATGATGATAATAACAGGAATTGTCTCCATTTATAATAAAAAAAAAGGTAAAAGAAAATAATTCCCAAAAGTCGAAAAAGCGGCAAAATCTAGCGAAATATAGCCTTTTAAGAGTATACTCCAAAATGACGTTTTTTTCGATTTCTCTGATGATTTTGGCAATTATTAGGGTAATAATGATAATAATTACCAAAATCGTATTAATCATGACAATAATGAGGATAAAAGTGAGAATAAAGAGAATTTTGATAACATTTGATGATTATTAATATTATCAATATTATCATTATTATTATTATTATTACATTTATTATTATTATTATTATTATTATTATTATTATTATTATTACTATTATAATAATAATCATTATATTATTATTATTATTGTTATTATTATTATTATTATTATTATTATTATTATTATTATTATTATTATTATTATTATTACTTTTTTATTAGTATTATTGCCAAAACATATATTATAACTGTAATAATAACAATAATAATTAATAATAAGTATAATAATAATGTTAATAGTCGTTATAATATCGTTATTAATATTATTATTGTTATTATTATCATTATTATCATTTTTACTAGTAGTATAATTGCAAAAATAATTATTATAACAGTAATAATTACTGTAATTACGATATTAATTAAAATAATGATATAAATAACTATTATAATATCGTTATTATTGTTATTATTATTGTTTATTTTCTATTATTATTGTTGTTGTTATTAGTATAGTTTGCAAAATTATATATTAGACTGCAATAATTTGCAATAATAATGATAATATTGCAATAATGATGATAATAATTGCAATAATGATGATAATGATGATGATAATGATGATAATGATGATGATAATGATAATATTGATGATAATCATGATAATAATGATGATAATAACAGGAATTGTCTCCATTTATAATAAAAAAAAAGGTAAAAGAAAATAATTCCCAAAAGTCGAAAAAGCGGCAAAATCTAGCGAAATATAGTTTTTTGAGAGTATACTCCAAAATGACGTTTTTTCGATTTCTCTGATGATTTTGGCAATTATTAGGGTAATAATGATAATTGTCTCCATTTATAATAAAAAAAAGGTAAAAGAAAATAATTCCCAAAAGTCGAAAAAGCGGCAAAATCTAGCGAAATATAGCCTTTTAACATAAATGCTATTGCGCCATCCTGGACACATTTCAGAACAGCATTTTCTTTCATTGAAAATTTGCAACTATTCTAACTTCAAATCATCTCGCGGGCCGGATTGAACCCGTTCGCGGGCCTGATTTGGCCCGCGGGCCGTAAGTTTGACACCCCTGATATACATAGTATATGTATAGTACCCATATATATATATAGTATATATATAATATATATATATATATATATATATTATATATATATATCTATAATATATATATATTCATATTATATATATTATAATATATATACATATATATATATATATATATATTATACATATATATATATATATATATTTATATATATATATATATAAATATAGTATATATATAGCATCTATATAGTATATATATAATTATTATAGTATTTGTATCGTATATATATATATATATATAATCTATATATATATATATTCTATATATATATATATATATATAGTATATAATATAATACAGCATATATATATGTACACATATAGTATATATATTTTCTTATATATTACTATATATACTATATATATACTATATATATATAGTATATATATATATAGT
The DNA here is from genome assembly GCF_015228065.2 of Penaeus monodon. Classification (NCBI taxonomy): domain Eukaryota; kingdom Metazoa; phylum Arthropoda; class Malacostraca; order Decapoda; family Penaeidae; genus Penaeus; species Penaeus monodon. The sequence goes on from NW_023663215.1 coordinate 17,977, forward strand.
ATATATATTTAGTTGCATATAATATATATATACTATATATATATAGTATATATACATATATATAGTATATAATACTAATTTGGTAGTTGCTTCACGCGCATGGTGATGTGAAGCGATGGTGTGGTAGCCTAGATAGTGTTAAGTGCTTGCATGCCATCTCGCTTGCAGCTTCCACTCCTGGCTAGCTCAGTGCGAAAAAGGGAGCAGCTTTTGCATAAGTCTCCCCTGCCAGGTCACAGGCTCTCCATCATCAAGACTTCTACAGTGCCTCCTCGTGGCCACCCATGGGTAACTGGGCACCTTGCGATCCCAGGCTAAACTGTGGGGGATCTCAGAGCAGCAGGAGGCCCCAGAGGTACGGAGCTATGGCCCACCGGTGTGTGGACATGCTCTGGCTCCTGCCCCCACCCTGGGGTAATGGGGCGGCTCGGGGGAGCCAGAGTGACCACCCGAGGCTTAACCTCAGGCGTGCTTTCCGGGTAGGCGCTTGGAACATCCTGTCCTTGCGGCAGGATGAGCGGTTACCTCTGCTATTGGTGGAATTGAGGCGACTGGGAGTTGAGGTGGCTGCCCTCTCAGAGGTGAGAAGGCCTCGTAGCAGCACGATCAGTGTGGGTGGGTACACCTACTACTGGTCGGTCTGCAGCGATGGTCACCACCTCCAGGGTGTAGCCATAGCCATCTCCAGCCGACTTCAGCCCTCGGTAGTTGAGGTGACACTGGTTGATGAGCGTATTATGGCATTGAGACTGAAGCATGCTTTTGGCTTCATGTCTCTTATTGCTGTATACCGATGTATATAAAATTGATGTGAAAGAGGCGTTCTACGCCAAACTGACATCTGTGGCAGACAATTGCCCCCGGCGAGATATTCGCATTGTTCTGGGTGACTTCAATGCGGTATCCGGCTGTGAACGAGCTGGCTATGAGATGTCTGTTGGCCCCCATGGCTCGGGAGCTGATCCCAACCGCGAGACTAGCCTCCTTCTCTGGGACTTTGCTAAGTCCCTGAAAATGAGGATCTCTGGCTCCTGGTACCAGCGCTCTAACCTGCATCCCTGGACATGGTACAGTGATACGGGTACAGTGGCCAAGGAGATTGACCACATTCTTGTTAGCATGCGATGGAGGATTCTCCAGAACTGCAGGGTTTACCAGACCCGAGTTCTGTGGCACTGACCATAGGCTGGTTGTGGCTACCCTGCGGGTCCACTTCAAAACTCCCTGTCCCTTTAGTGGCCACCCTAAGTTATTTCACCTGGACAGACTAAGGGAGGAGGAGTGTGTCCATGGGTTCACCATGGCAGTCTCTGACCGATTCATAGAACTCGACAACCTGACAGACCCAGTTGGTCTGTGGGAGCTCTTCAAGCGCGTATCACTCGAAGCAGCTCAGGAGTCCATTGGCGTACGCCCGAGGGCAAGGCAGAATTCCATCTCCCTGGAGACATTAGAGGCCACTGAAGCGTGTTGCAAGGATTGGCTGAATGGGAATCAAGTCATGCATTGTTCCATGGTGCGTAGGGCTCGGACACTGCTGAGAAGGGAAAAGGAACAGTTCATCAGGAATCTTGCTGAGGAGGTCGAAGGCCATTTCTTGGTAAATGACCTTCGCCCTGCCTACCAAGCCCTGAGAAAACTGAACTCTAAGCCCTCCTCACAAATGACTGCAGTCCAATCAGTGGATGGACAGATCATCTCAGATCATGTTGGGGTTTGTGAACGTTGGGCTGAGTATTTTGAACAGTTGTACCAGGTAGACCCTCCAACAGTTAGCTTGGATGCAAGCGATGTCTCAGTGCCTGTGCCGGACCCACCCATCAGCGAGGAACCTCCTACCCTAAAAGAGGTTAGGATGGTGATTTCCAAGCTGAAGAGTGGGAAAGCTGCAGGCATATGTGATATCCCTGCTGAACTGCTAAAGGCTGGGGGAGAACCTAAGGCTTGGGGCCGGCATAGTGTCCTGACTGCCATCTGGCAGTCTGGTACCATTCCCCCTGGACCAGCTGAGGGGTGTGGTCATCCCTCTCTGGAAGTGGAAAGGGGATCGTTGGGATTGTAGCAACTACCGTGGCATTACACTGCTCAGCATACCAGGCAAGGTTCCCGCCCACATTCTTCTGAAACGGATCTGCAATCACCTACTGAGGCATCAGAGATTGGAGCAGTCTGGATTCACTCCTGGCAAGTCCACAATAGACCGTATACTAGCGCTTCGAGTAATTATGGAACGCCTTCATGAGTTTGGTTGTGGGTTGCTTGCAGCCTACATCGACCTCAAGAAGGCGTTTGAGATCCTGAGACTCAGGGGAATTCCGACACAGATTATTGGCCTAATAGCAAGCCTTTATACTGGTACAGTATAAAGAAAGTGCTGTAAATTGTGGTTTGGGTATGTCAAACTTCTTCCCTGTTAATTCAAGGGTGACTCAAGGCTGTGTCCTTGCACCAACACTTTTCAACACCTGTATGGACTGGATAATGGGCAGAGCTACGAGCCAAAGTCAGTGTGGAGCAACACTAGGCAATATCAAGGTCTCAGACCTCGACTTTGCCGACGATGTTGCCATCCTATCTGAGTCCTTGGAGTCACAGGTGGCGGCTCTTGATGCATTTAGCAATGAGGCGAAGTCCCTAGGCCTAGAGGTCTCCTGGACCAAGACCAAGATTCAGGACTTTGGGGGCCTCTTAGGGGAACCCATTCAGTCAATCCATGCTTGCGACGAGGACGTTGAAGTTACAGAAAGTTTTACATACCTTGGTAGCGTAGTCCATATCTCTGGGTTGTCAGACCAAGAAGTCAGTTGACGGATTGGTCTGGGAACAAGAGCCATGAACTCGATCAACAAGAGCGTTTGGAGATGTTGGTACCTATGCAGAAGGACCAAGCTGCGTGTTTTCAAGGCCTTGATACTGCCAGTTTTGTTCTATGGAAGCGAAACCTGGACGCTATCCAGTGTCTTGGAGACTCGCCTTGATGCCTTTTGTAACAAGTCCCTTCGCCAGATCATGGGGTACAGTTGGCAGGACCACGTGTTCAACCGGCGGTTACACCGTGAGACTGGCATCGGAACTGTTACTTGCATAATTCGGGGTTTGCAACTCAGGCTGGAGGAGACCTGTGGGACAACCCAGGAGATTCATGGCTTGGGCAGCTTAACGAGACCTGTCGGAATTAGAGATGGGCCGTGGGCCTGCCAGGAGTCTCGCCTCGAGCGATCCTCGTGGCTGGAAGCGAAGGGTGGATGCGGCCATGCGCCCCCGTAGGCGTTAGCCCCTTGATGATGATGATGATATAGTATATATATATATATATATATATATATATATATATATATATATATATATATATATATATATATATATATATATACATATATATATATATATATATATATATATATATATATATATATATATATATATATATATATATATATATATATATATATATATATATACTATATCATCATCATCATCAAGGGGGCTAACGCCTACGGGGCGCATGGCCGCATCCACCCTTCCCCAAGCCCTCTAATTCCGACAGGTCTCGTTAAGCTGCCCAAGCCATGAATCTCCTGGGTTGTCCCACAGGTCTCCTCCAGCCTGAGTTGCAAACCCCGAATTATGCAAGTAACAGTTCCGATGCCAGTCTCACGGTGTAACCGCCGGTTGAACACGTGGTCCTGCCAACTGTACCCCATGATCTGGCGAAGGGACTTGTTACAAAAGGCATCAAGGCGAGTCTCCAAGACACTGGATAGCGTCCAGGTTTCGCTTCCATAGAACAAAACTGGCAGTATCAAGGCCTTGAAAACACGCAGCTTGGTCCTTCTGCATAGGTACCAACATCTCCAAACGCTCTTGTTGATCGAGTTCATGGCTCTTGTTCCCAGACCAATCCGTCAACTGACTTCTTGGTCTGACAACCCAGAGATATGGACTACGCTACCAAGGTATGTAAAACTTTCTGTAACTTCAACGTCCTCGTCGCAAGCATGGATTGACTGAATGGGTTCCCCTAAGAGGCCCCCAAAGTCCTGAATCTTGGTCTTGGTCCAGGAGACCTCTAGGCCTAGGGACTTCGCCTCATTGCTAAATGCATCAAGAGCCGCCACCTGTGACTCCAAGGACTCAGATAGGATGGCAACATCGTCGGCAAAGTCGAGGTCTGAGACCTTGATATTGCCTAGTGTTGCTCCACACTGACTTTGGCTCGTAGCTCTGCCCATTATCCAGTCCATACAGGTGTTGAAAAGTGTTGGTGCAAGGACACAGCCTTGAGTCACCCTTGAATTAACAGGGAAGAAGTTTGACATACCCAAACCACAATTTACAGCACTTTCTTTATACTGTACCAGTATAAAGGCTTGCTATTAGGCCAATAATCTGTGTCGGAATTCCCCTGAGTCTCAGGATCTCAAACGCCTTCTTGAGGTCGATGTAGGCTGCAAGCAACCCACAACCAAACTCATGAAGGCGTTCCATAATTACTCGAAGCGCTAGTATACGGTCTATTGTGGACTTGCCAGGAGTGAATCCAGACTGCTCCAATCTCTGATGCCTCAGTAGGTGATTGCAGATCCGTTTCAGAAGAATGTGGGCGGGAACCTTGCCTGGTATGCTGAGCAGTGTAATGCCACGGTAGTTGCTACAATCCCAACGATCCCCTTTCCACTTCCAGAGAGGGATGACCACACCCCTCAGCAGGTCCGGGGGAATGGTACCAGACTGCCAGATGGCAGTCAGGACACTATGCCGGCCCCAAGCCTTAGGTTCTCCCCCAGCCTTTAGCAGTTCAGCAGGGATATCACATATGCCTGCAGCTTTCCCACTCTTCAGCTTGGAAATCACCATCCTAACCTCTTTTAGGGTAGGAGGTTCCTCGCTGATGGGTGGGTCCGGCACAGGCACTGAGACATCGCTTGCATCCAAGCTAACTGTTGGAGGGTCTACCTGGTACAACTGTTCAAAATACTCAGCCCAACGTTCACAAACCCCAACATGATCTGAGATGATCTGTCCATCCACTGATTGGACTGCAGTCATTTGTGAGGAGGGCTTAGAGTTCAGTTTTCTCAGGGCTTGGTAGGCAGGGCGAAGGTCATTTACCAAGAAATGGCCTTCGACCTCCTCAGCAAGATTCCTGATGAACTGTTCCTTTTCCCTTCTCAGCAGTGTCCGAGCCCTACGCACCATGGAACAATGCATGACTTGATTCCCATTCAGCCAATCCTTGCAACACGCTTCAGTGGCCTCTAATGTCTCCAGGGAGATGGAATTCTGCCTTGCCCTCGGGCGTACGCCAATGGACTCCTGAGCTGCTTCGAGTGATACGCGCTTGAAGAGCTCCCACAGACCAACTGGGTCTGTCAGGTTGTCGAGTTCTATGAATCGGTCAGAGACTGCCATGGTGAACCCATGGACACACTCCTCCTCCCTTAGTCTGTCCAGGTGAAATAACTTAGGGTGGCCACTAAAGGGACAGGGAGTTTTGAAGTGGACCCGCAGGGTAGCCACAACCAGCCTATGGTCAGTGCCACAGAACTCGGGTCTGGTAAACCCTGCAGTTCTGGAGAATCCTCCATCGCATGCTAACAAGAATGTGGTCAATCTCCTTGGCCACTGTACCCGTATCACTGTACCATGTCCAGGGATGCAGGTTAGAGCGCTGGTACCAGGAGCCAGAGATCCTCATTTTCAGGGACTTAGCAAAGTCCCAGAGAAGGAGGCTAGTCTCGCGGTTGGGATCAGCTCCCGAGCCATGGGGGCCAACAGACATCTCATAGCCAGCTCGTTCACAGCCGGATACCGCATTGAAGTCACCCAGAACAATGCGAATATCTCGCCGGGGGCAATTGTCTGCCACAGATGTCAGTTTGGCGTAGAACGCCTCTTTCACATCAATTTTATATACATCGGTATACAGCAATAAGAGACATGAAGCCAAAAGCATGCTTCAGTCTCAATGCCATAATACGCTCATCAACCAGTGTCACCTCAACTACCGAGGGCTGAAGTCGGCTGGAGATGGCTATGGCTACACCCTGGAGGTGGTGACCATCGCTGCAGACCGACCAGTAGTAGGTGTACCCACCCACACTGATCGTGCTGCTACGAGGCCTTCTCACCTCTGAGAGGGCAGCCACCTCAACTCCCAGTCGCCTCAATTCCACCAATAGCAGAGGTAACCGCTCATCCTGCCGCAAGGACAGGATGTTCCAAGCGCCTACCCGGAAAGCACGCCTGAGGTTAAGCCTCGGGTGGTCACTCTGGCTCCCCCGAGCCGCCC
>NW_023663215.1:28156-36517 GCF_015228065.2 Penaeus monodon
CCCTGCCTCGCCACGTGGCATTTCCCCTCGTGGTCTTCTGGGACGCTGTGGTGCTCGGTGCCTTTTGGGAAACTGTTCAGTGTTCCGACCCTGGGGGAATAGAAAGCCGTCTGCCTAGCCTGCCTTGTGTTGGTGGCAGAGAGAGACGAGGCGGTCGGCGTAACAAAGGGTTTGTCAGCAGTGGGATTTGTGGTATTTGATCAGTGAGAGGGCCAATTTATCATGTCGTCCAAAGAGGCGGCAGCCATGGGGGTGAGGAGGCTATGACTGAGGCAGGCACAGTGAGGTGAAGCCGAGCCAGATGGACCTGATCACTGCCATGTGGCCGGTATGAGGGAGGAAATGGCACAAAGGGAGAAGAGCAGGCACAGAGGGCACGCGAGCAGGCGCACCCCTCTCGTCGAGATGCAGGCAAGGAAGGCAGAGGAAAAAGTTCTGCCAACTTGTTGAGGTGCTACAGAGCAATCTTGCATCTGTGAAGATGGAAAATCAGCAGTACACCGACAAGGCCTGCAACAGCGTGAAGAGTGAACTGATGGAGGAGGTGGCAGACTCTGAAGGGCGAGGTTCAAGGCCTGAGGGAGGGAGTTAAGGCGGAAAGCGGCGTCACGAGGGAGTAACGTTGCAAGCAGAGAAGGCAGACGAGGTTCTGGCAACAGATGCCAGAGTGTCAGATTTACTGGGGTCTGCCTGGGGTTCGTGGCAGGAAACCCCCGGGCCTCGCAGCGTCATGTCGGAGCCAGTGGTCGCTGCAGAAGGCTGGGGACCCCTCGGAATCGCTCCCTTGTGTATAGGTGGCGGCAAACTCGGACCCGGTCAACCCGCCTCGTTGGGCCCCCTTCACCCCCTTCTCCCCCCTGGGCGTGTTAGTTCACGGGACGCGTTCTCCACCCTGCAGCCCCTCGGCCTCCAGACATTCTGTGAGGCGTAAGCCAGCTGAGTACGACGGAAGGTGGCCTGGGAGGGCATATGTCGCCCAATTGAAATACTGGCATCTGCCCAGGGCTGGAACCAGGAAGAGAAGGCCCTGCAGCTGGTAACAGCGTAAGGGGCCCCGCAGTGGAAGTGTTGGGAAACTGCCGCCATCCCAACATGTCTCTTACACCAGCGTGCGGAGGCTTTTTAAACGCCGTTTCGGGCACCACCACCAGGCCGAGGTATATCGAGCCCGCTTTAAAAAGCGGACTCGTGAGCTGGCGAGACACTGTCCCAGCTGGGGGGCAGGATGTTGGGGGCACTGGTAAGGAGGTCGTACCCCCGCGGCTACGGAAGAGATGATCGTGGTCCTGGCCCGCGATATCTTTGTGACCTTTGCAGGACCAGCACTGCAAATCTTGTCAAACAGCACACCCCGAGGGCTTGCAGGTGGCGCTGGGGGGGCCTTGGGTTCAAGGCCCTTCCCGACGGCAACCAGGGCCTAGGGCCAGTTTCTCAGCCCCGCCGTGACCTCCGGGGGGGGAAAGGGTAAAAAGGAGAAAGGAACATTGAGGAAGGTGACCCAAGCACTTTCCAAGGGTTTTGGTTTGGGGCTGCGGAGAGGGAGGGCCAGATGTATCGTGGCAGAGGGAGCGGAGAACACGTCCTTCAACCGGGCAGATTTGATGCCTTCCACAGTGGGTACAAGGACAGTGGCAGGTATGGTCACCATCCGAGTGAATGTCCTAAGGCTAAGGAAGTGGTACAGGAGGAAAACTCGGTTCCCGGGCCCCGACTTGGGTAAGCTGCCGTCGAACCAGCACTATGCAGGTGGAGGGCTCAGTAGATGGGAAGCCATGCCGCTTGACAGTGGACACTGGGGCTGAGAAGACCCTAGTGCGGCCTGATATGTTGGCCACTATGCGACTTCCAGATGCACCACAGAGACTGTGTGGTGTCACGGGGCATTGTGTGCAGCTCAAGGGGCCAGTGGAGGCTCTTATTGGCGTGGGGAGCACAGTGCAGCGGCTGCCGGTGTATGTGGCCGATCTGGACGAGCACTGCTTGCTGGGCCTTGACTACCTGACGCAGAGTAAGGCGTGTGTCGACCTTGGACGGAAGTGAGGGTGCTCGTGAAGATGTGCCCTTGCTTCCAGAGTTTAGCTGTGCAGAGGTATTACGGCTGAGCGACTGCACCTTGCCCCCAGGACAGAGTCTAGAATCCGGTGTCAACTGTCAAGAGTGATGCGTAGAGGGCCTCGTGGAGCCCATCCAAAACCTGCAGCTGGCTGATGGCGTAGTGGTTGGGCAGAGCCTTGTTGGACCAGGGGAGGGTTGTTACAGTGTCGGTAGCTACTTCTCCAATAAGGACCTGAGGTGCCAGCTGGTGCAAAGCTGGGCACTTGTAGGAAATGGAGCATCCGAAAGTCGTCGGGGAGCAAGGAGTTGGTTGGGGTGGGCGTTGCCTGATTCCTCGAGGACACCGTCTGTTTGTCCACGTGGACTGGCTGTGGCGTTTACCATGGAAGCCATGGTGAAAAAGAAGTGAAGTTAGCCCCAGTAGCGGCGATGAGGACGTGGCAGACGCTGACCAAGATGAGGACGGCATTTGGACGGTGAGGGCGATGCAACAGACGTCAATGGTGATCAGAGCCAGGTCTTGGGGCAGGAATACCCCTCGGGTGCCACTGCAATCTACCGCCGCCCACACCTCCTCCAAGCGACCCCAGCAAGAGCAAAGGGAAAGCCGGGCTGGATGAAAGATTTTTGTGTTTCTGAGAACTGATTTCAATTACGGTTACTTCTGTTTGAAAGAATTTTTGGGTTTGTTCTGAGGACAAATTTTTATTTTAAATTTTCTGTAGTTTGTTTCATGTTTAGGTATGTCAGACAGACGGGTCGTCTGCTTGATAGGGGGGATAGTGCTAGGGCCAGTGGTCTTTGTCTCTGTGCGAAACATGTGTTAACATGAAAAGGATGACCTGGGCATGTGTTAACATGAAGGGACCGGGGCAAACATGACGCAACTGGCTGTGAGCGGACGAGCGGGAGGAACAAGCCAAGAGGGAGACGGAGTTGGTGCTGCTCCTGTGAAGACCTCGTGTGTGCCCTGTGACCTGATAAACTTTGTGTTGCCCTGTTATAACTGTATCGTGCAGTGTGACATGCTGGTCCCCCCTGTATGTGCCTTTAGAAAAGTGTTTCGTGTTTAAAAAACTTGTGTAAAAAAAGGAAAGACTATCATTTTGGTTTATTTCGTGCCTCCCCTCGCCATTTGGTTTTCCCCTCGTGGTCTTCTGGCGCTATGGTGCTCGGTCCCTTTTGGAATGTTCAGTTTTCACGCCCCGTGAATAGCCCCCTTTGCCTAGCCTGCTTGTGTGGTGGCAAGAGACAGGGGGCCCGGGCGTAAAAATCCCTTTTAATAATATATAAAATATATATATAGTATATAAAAATATTTTATATCTATAAAATTATTATATTATTTAATATATTAGATATTTATTTTATATATATAGATATATAATTTTATATATTAATATTATAATTATAATATAATATATATATAAATATATATAAAAAAATATTATAACCTTATCCCTATAATTTTAATTATTAATTATTAATATATTAATATATTATATATAATATTTTTAAATATATATAATTGAAATAAAATATATTATATAATATATAATATATATATATATATACTAAATATAAACATTTTATAACAGAATATATCTAATACAACAATTATATATATTTAAAATATATTATATATTATTTTTATATATAATATATATTGTATTACTATCAATATATCATTGAAATATACTATATATATATACTATATATATGTTTTTATGAAAGTGTTATATTTAGGGTTAACAAGCAAAAATATGACAAATAAGAACTCAATTTTTTTTCGCAATAAATTTAATAAAATACAAAACAATAATAACTGAATATTTTTTCGTGTTTTTCACAGCAACAGCGCATCAAGTTGGAAAAAGGTCCAAGACATCGATTATGAAGGATAGTGCCGGCTATGGTCAATATCCCTAGTGTCATTTTTCATAATCTTAATTGTTTTTCCCACCCTCGTGTTGTGCCTTGTGTTACCCACTTTCTTTTTTCGTTCTCATTCCTCTACATTGTGAAGTGACCAAATCTCTTTCTCGCGTCTATTCATGAGTGAATTACAAAGTGGTAAAATATTCAGGAATCTCAGAGAAACTAGCGAAATTTTCTTCGGGTTGGATAATTTAACTTCGCATTCTCCCCCCCCGCCCCGTTTCCCGATCATCTCTGACTTCCCCCATTAACCCCTCAACTGCTAATTCCACCATTAACCCCCCCTCAGACCTGACCCCTTCCCAACCCCCCTTCTCAAACATGACGTTTCAACCCCATCAGACATTCAATATCGTACAGAAATTTGATGGCTCGTCCATTCCGGTTGAAGATTCTTTAGAAAATATATGATTATTCAAGGTGGAATGTCTAGAGATGACCCTTCTTTCGGCAATAAATGCGTAAACGCGGCTGAAACACATTTAGAGCTGACCTCAGCGAAAGTAAGAAACGCGATTAACGCCTTCAAGACATTGCCATCCGATTTGCGCAGTTGGAGTTATTTCAAAGATATTTTTAGATCTTCGTTCAAATCCTTAGATGTAAGTCATCATATTCAGTTTGCGAGACTTATTCATTTAAAGCTTGCTTCTTTGTCCGAAGAAGACATTCGATATTTTATCAATCAGCTTCGGGGTCAAGTTTCAAAATGGGTTAAGAGTATCCCCCACAACCATGACTCCCACATTAAATCCTTGTTCAATGAACATCACGTCTCCTCCATGACGTATATGGTGAAATCTATCCTAGTTGCTTCGTTACCTACTTCTGTACAAGAGCAAGTTTGGGAACCTTGTTAGGATACCAATTTACTTAAGTTACCCGGCGAATTTGCCAAGTCAATCAGAGAGAAGACTCCCACCGTATCGGTCAATGCAGGCATTCACACTACTAAGGCAAACACGACCACACAAGACAACACACCCTTGCGTACCACAAACAAAAACAAACAACCAAATGACAAACCACAACGCAACCCTAACCCGCGGTTCCGCAACAATGACACGAGACCACAACAGTCCAAACACAACTCCCCTCACAAATATAATACGGGACAATAAGACTCATTTTCCCCCGTCATCTAACTCACCTCATGTTCCCAGACGTAAACAACTTTGTGTCACAAACTGGGCACCGGACAGGGATCAGTGTTTCAACTGTTGTGCAAAAGGTCACGGTGCCGACTCATGTTATTCGACTCCGTACTGCCCTTATCATGACGCGCTCACATCCATGGGCTCACTGCTCGGCGTTCCCAGACCAGGTGAGTCAAACGTACAGATTGCTCCAGCAACGCCAAGCAAATCGCCATTTTTTAGGGAAAAGCCAAAAACACCCAGACACGGCAACACTACAAGCACAATACCCGTAACACATCACATTGTCTCGACTAGTTGCATCCCTAATGATATCACTCAGCCGCCATTGCTTCCATCTATATCAAATGGCAAGCCTGCATATTTCTTTTTAGACACGGGATCTTCTTGTTATGTGGTCTCGTTGGATACTTTGCGGAATTTCGAATTATCATTAGATTTGCAACCGAGTCAAACCACCATTTGCGGGATAACAGGAGATAAGGGATCAGCTTTAGGCAACAAAGTCCTTAACATTTCTCTTGGTAGTGAAATTTTTGCTCACAAGTTTGTCGTAGTAGAATCTAATTTTACCCTGGGACACCTCTTGTTGGGTCATGATTTCTTATACCATACAGGAATTTCCCTCCACCCTCGGAGTAATAGCATTACTTTTACTGGTCAGAATTACCTGTTAAGGACTCCCTCTTGCCTATGGACGCAATGACAATCTATGAAGTCACACATGACCATAGTCACCCCTTCTCTGCACCTCACTCTCCTTCCTCTCCTCCCCCTCCCACCCGCCTTCGCTTCATCTCTCCTCTCGCTGCACGCTCCTCCTCCCCGATTCTGATACCGACACCCACATCAAGCAAACCTTCGCGCGAAAAACACGTTGACGACTTTGCGAAACCCTGGACCGCTAATGATAATGCTCCTAAGTTTATTGTTAGTGCTACCATACTATTCCCGCATTTCATGATCTACTGATAGACGTTTCTTGTCCTTCGGCAAATGGTACTGCTTTGATATTATCTGATAATATATGAGTAAAAGGTTGTGCAACATTACCTTCCTTGTATAATATTACTGATAATAGATGTCAGGTGCATGTATTTAATCTGACCCCGGCCCCATTGACTATTAACGCTGGTGTACCTGTAATATCCTATGAATTCACAGACTTGCCTATCTGCGAATTTGATTTACCTGCTCCCTCCCCTGTTTTTTTCTGCCACTGCAACATCATCTTCCCCTGATAAGCAGAGCTCTGATCATGTTCTGAAGCAAAATTTAGAATTTCATGAAGGATATGATATTTTAAATAACTTGTTTAAAGAATTCCCAAGCGTACTGCCAACCAAGGACCATCCTATCGGAAAAACAACATTGCTTCAGCACTCCATTACCCTCGAGCCTGATGCTAAGCTTTCATACATACCAAGTTATAAGATCCCTCATTCAAAGCGACAGGCCTTGGAAAAGGAGGTTAAAACAATGTTAGACATGAATCTTATTCAACCAAGCAATTCACCCTGGGCCTCCCCCCTCCTCCTTGTTCCAAAGAAGGATAATACTTTCCGCCCAGTGGTCGACTATCGCAAGTTGAATAAAGTAACAGTGCCAGAACCCTTCCCAATTCCTAATATTAGATTGTTGTTGCAAGACATTGGCTCTAATAATAAGATTTTTTCAACTATTGACCTTGCTAAAGGCTTCCTGTAAGTTCCTATGGCTCCTGAGAGCGTGCCATATACGGCTTTCTCGACTCATATGGGACACTTTGAATTTTTAGTATGCCCTTTTGGCCTTCGCAATTCCACTCTTACATTTAGCAGATTAATGTCACTTGTACTATCAGGATTAATTAACGATCAGGTCCTCGTGTATTTAGATTATATTTTAATTTGCTCACCCTCCCTCTCTGAACACAAGAATAAATTGCGTCAGGTTTTCAATAGGCTATCAACTGCAGGATTAACTATTCAACCTAGCAAGTGTCAGTTCTTCAAATCTAAGTTAGAATTCTTAGGCCATACCTTGTCATCTAAAGGTATTGCACCTAATGATTCAAAAGTTAAAGCCATTGTCGACTTTCCAACACCAAAGAACCAGAAGAAATTGAGATCATTTTTAGGCCTTTCAGGTTTTTACAGGCCGTTCATTCAAGGTTACGGGTCCATCGCGACACCGCTTAATCATCTCCTTAAAAAGGATTCTATTTGGCAGTGGACAGACGAGGAAAAATCCGCATTTACAACTCTTAAGTCGCGATTAATTAAGGCTCCACTCTTAGCCTTCCCCGATTTCAGCTTGCCTTTTGTCCTCACCACTGATGCCTCAAACCTCGGGCTCGGAGCAGTACTCCACCAGAAACATGGCCATTCTGGAAAAACGCAGCCCATTGCTTTTGCAAGTCGCGCCCTATATTCAGCGGAGAAACGCTATCATACGACGGACTGTGAACTACTAAGTATCACATAGGCCCTCCGTCACTTTCGAGAGCTAATCATGGGATATCAGATAGAAGTGCACACTGATCATTCCCCCCTCACATCCATATTCAAAGGTAGGGACCCTCATGGACGACGCGCCCGCGCAATTGAAATACTAGCAGAGTTTGACGTCACCATTGTTTATTTACCCGGGAAGCAAAATGTCGTTGCCGACGTGCTATCACGCGCTCCCCACTATGACGCTCACAACCTGCTTGAATCTAGCTCCTCGCCCACCCTTGCCTCCCGCAAGGTGAAATTCTCTGACACTGCACCGATCTTGGTAAATACTGCCGCGCCTACCGTTGAGGATCCTTCGGACGACGAGATCCGGCCTGCACATGTTAACGGTCGCCGTTCCGACCCCATTCATTCTGCTACCTCCCCAGTCTTGGCTGCTCCAGCCATACCTCCCATGGACCCCCCCATGGAGGACGAGATCCGGCTAGCGCAACGTAATGATAATCGATGCTAACGGTCTACTTTGCTGCAAGTCTCGATATAGGACAAGAAAGCTCAAGGCATCTCGTAAACTTGTAGTTATTCCTGAATCTCTTGAAGGTCGAATCCTTCCTCTTTTCCATGAATCGAAAGAAGCTGCACACTGTGGTAAGTATAAGGCAATTCACTTAGCCCAGCAACGCTTCTTTTCCCACACCTCAAGCAAAATTGCTAAAACATGTTCATCTTGTAAGCAAAGCCCATATTACAAAAAAAAATACCAATGAAAACCC
>NW_023663215.1:36617-45339 GCF_015228065.2 Penaeus monodon
GGGGGGAAGGGCTAGACAACTAAAACAGGGAATACGTGCCCATGGCTCCCTCAAGCCGTCAGGACTGATACAAAGTCAGCCTTTCATCCTTTCAGCACGCCTCTCACACTTAAGTAGGTAGTAGAAGGGCTGGGAGGGACGGAAACGAAAAAGGAGGGGGAAAAGGCCATGCAAGATTAGATGAGTAGGGCTGAGGCCCAAGGAAGGGGAGATCCCAGTCCTCGCCGACTAAGCCCCACGACAACAACGGGCAAGGGATTGGGGGGGGGGTCTTAGTACAGTGTAAAAACATAAATTAAAGACTTTATTTAAAGCGTCACGCTCCGAACTGAGAAATCGTTTAAAAATATGTAGCAGTAAAATGTGACTTTTTAATGATACAAAAGTTAAAATAACAATAACTACATGGACTTAAAGAAGGACAACAAAACTAACAAATGTTACAATAGAAATAAAAGAAAGGAATAGAAAGCGGGATGTAAGTGAATTAACGGAATCATGCGCCGGTGTACAGGTGTATATGTGGAGTGACAACTGGAGTGCCACGCCCCTCTTGGTGAAAGGTACATTCCGCAATATATGTGTACATATATATATATATATATATATATATATATATATATATATATATATTAAAATACATATCTATATGCATACATTTACATATATAAATATATATTTATATATTTGTATATATTGGAATAGATAATTATATCTATATATTTTTTTTTCATAAATTCATGTGTTATATATTATATATAGTTAAATATATATAGTTATATATCTATATATTCTATATATTCATATTATATATATATATATATATATATATATAAATATATATATATATATATATGAATATATAGAATATATATAGATATATAACTATATATATTTAACTATATATAAATATATAAACACATGAATTTATGAAAAAAAAAATATATAGATATAATTATATATTCAAATATATATATATATATAAATATATATATACATATATATATATATATATATATATATATATATATATATATATATATATGTACACATATATTGCGGAATGTACCTTTCACCAAGAGGGGGCGTGGCACTCCAGTTGTCACTCCACATATACACCTGTATCACCGGCGCATGATTCCGTTAATTCACTTACATCCCGCTTTCTATTCCTTTCTTTATTTCTATTGTAACATTTGTTAGTTTTGTTGTCCTTCTTTAAGTCCATGTAGTTAATGTTATTTAAACTTTTGTATCATTAAAAAGTCACATTTTACTGCTACATATTTAAACGATTCTCAGTTCGGAGCGTGACGCTTTAAATAAAGTCTTTAATTTATGTTTTACACTGTACTAAGACCCCCCCCAATCCCTTGCCCGTTGTTGTCGTGGGCTTAGTCGGCGAGGACTGGGATCTCCCCTCCTGGGCCTCAGCCCTACTCATCTAATCTTGCATGGCTTTTCCCCTCCTTTTTCGTTTCCGTCCCTCCCAGCCCCTTCTACTACCTACTTAAGTGTGAGAGGCGTGCTGAAAGGATGAAAGGCTGACTTGTATCAGTCCTGGACGGCTTGAGGGAGCCATGGGCACGGTATTCCCCTGTTTTAGTTGTTCTAGTCCTTACCCCTCAAGGGGACCTAAGGGGTGGACTGTTTCTCCCCAACATATTCCAGGCTTACCATGGCCAATAATGAAGATATACCCTATTAGGGGTATTGATGCTTGCCCCTTCATCAAATAGCCCCACCAGTTCAAACTCTCCCGATCCCCGACCCAGGTTCTCCTTTGACCACGGCTCAAACACGCAACAACTACCCCCTACTCAATACCTACTAGTACATCATCCAGCCAAGTCAATACTCTATCTCCAGGAGACATTCCTACTCTCCTAACATGCTCAACTTCATCACCTCTACTACAGCCTTCATCAACTACCCATCCTCTCTTATTATTACTTTACAGCCATATTGTCCACCTCTCCATAACACTACCTCCTCAAAACTACTCCCTTTTCCACACGCCACGTCCTACTACCCCATCTCTACAAATATATTAATTTACTCTGTTTAGCCCAGCCAAATGGGACCGATTTTTCGTGATCCCTCCACAGCTCCCTACTCTGACAACACTTCTCTTCCTGCAATGTCTCAAAAAAACAGTAGGCAGAGTCTCTTTTTGTAGCCGACCCGATGTTCCATCTCGTCACATCTGAAAATCAAGCTATAGCATTATCAATTCTAACTGATTTCTCTGGTAACCCCATTCTGCAGAACCTTACCCAACCCTCAATACTTTCACCGGAACTGTATCTATCTCCCAAGTAAACTTCGCTATCTATAACAAAAATTGGTCAGATTGTGGAGAAGACCCAGAGGTCATTGTAAGAACCCACAAAACATTACCAAAATTACTCTCCATAGACATGACCTTCCCTTTTAAAAACATTGGTGGAGAATCCCTACCTGTTCGACCATATCAACTTCCTCCCTGTCAGTGGCAAAATTGTTGGTGTTTAGGACATCCTACCAAACATTGCCATTTCACAGCCAGATGCCCTCTATGTGCTTAACCTGATCATACTCGATCATGTACATGTGCCAAAATGTGGCAGCCCCCATAATGTATTTTTAGGGGCTGCCCCACCTACAATTTGAGTCTGAGGTGGCAACTCTCAGATTAAAACTTGGATTCACTCTCCGTGAAGCAAGACAGGAAGCATGTCAACAAGTTTTTCTCTTACTCCCTACTCCACTCTAGTAACGTTGCTTCCTCTCAAGACGTTCCTACACCCTCCCCTATGCCTATCTCTCCTACATCTTACTTCCTCACTTCTACCTCCTACATTCCCAGTCAGATTATTTTGCCATTCTAAGTCCAGAAACTCCAATCTCTACTGCAGCCCCAACTCCTTCCCTTCTCGCCCCCTTTACAATCCGCAGCAGACAGACTAAACATTCCATCCCTTCTCCTACCACACACTCACCTCCACCTACCTTTGCCTTTACTGAGACACCAGTCTCCTCTTCCCCCCCTTGTAAGAAATCCTTTGTCTCACAAAATTCTCCAACCAACTCCTTTACAGAAACTCTTGAAGATATTCAAAATTATCTACTTGAGTCCCAAACTGACACCGAAACCCTTCATCCATCCTCAAATTCCACAATTCCCAATATCTCCACACTCAAAGAGGGTGCTGATATTCCCCCTACACCCCTTCCCAATACAACCCATCCCTCCTAGCTCCTGCTCCTCTATCTCTTCCACTCCCATCTGGATACACACGTGAATCCCTTGAGTCACAACTATGCCCTTCCTCAGATCCACCTCCTGATAACCCTCTTGATACAACACCACCTTTCCCATCTCATTCCTTACCTCATCCCCTAGCTCCTTCCCCTGTAAATTCTCCAACACGCACTGTAACCGTTATCACTCCTAGATCAATTAAAGTATAGCTCTCCTACATTTGAATATCCGTGGTTTCTGTTCTCATAGACCTGACCTTTGTTATATCCTTTCTTCCTATAACACATCCATTATTTGTGTCCAAAAGACTTTTCTTACACATCCTGCTATACCAATCCCCAGCTACTATTTTGTCTTTTCTTCCCTTTATGTCTCCTCTATACTTATCCATCAGAAAACAACTTATATTATACCTCCCTTCCAAACCATTGTCCAGTGCAAAATTACTCACATCTTTCTTCGCTGTTAGATCACACTTATTTCAGTCTACTTCTCGCCTTCCCACCCCATTGACTTTGTTGCTTTGGAAATCTAATTTCCCAACTCCAGCCACCTTTCCTCATAGTGATCCAACTGCTGCCATACTCCTTGGTGGTGATTCTATCATTTCCCATGGCCGATATCTAGAATGCTTCCTCTCCACAACTGACCTTATTATTAATTCAGATCGCCCCACACACTTTGAAATATGCATGCAATCTTTTTCATGCATTGATCTCTCTCTATGCCCCCTTCTCTTCATTTAGATTTCCATTGGTCAGTTCTAGACCATTTTCCCTATGGCGACCACTTTCCAGTTCTCCTTTCTCCTACTTCACATGTACCACTTCTTAACTCCCCACTCTGGTGCTTTGATAGAGGTGACTGGTGTACTTTCACTCCACTCTCTGCCATTCCTACTCCCCATCCATTTCAGATATACAATATTTCACAACTACAGAGTCCTAAGAGCTGCCTATGTAGCCATTCCTTGAATCCCAAGATCTTATACCTCTAAATGTGTTCCTTGGTGCAATTCCGATTGCAGTAAAGCAATTCGCTTAAAGCATGCAGCCTGGAACAGTTACCGCTACCGACGAGGCACCCCAAACTAACTATCAGCCCTTATGTCCTTTAAAAGAGCATCTGCCTATTTTCAGTAAACAGCAAAACAAATAACTGGCAAAATTATATTTCCTCAATTACATCTACATCTATCTCAACTGTTAGGTGCCGGATCCATAGATTATCAGGCAAACATCCCCCCCATCCAGCTCCCATCCTCCATATTCGAGATACTCTCATCTCATGCTCTCCAAATCGCTAATGATGTAGGTGACTATTTCAGCCAGGTCAGTAGTGGTTCTCACCTTTCTCCACCCTTCTCTTCTATAAAGACCATCAGGGATTGCAGTCCCATCTTCACCCTAACCTTTGCTGAGTCCTATAATACTTCCTTTTATTCCTCTGGACTCAATGCTGCCTTAGTCATGCCGCAACATTCATGAAGGCCCTGACGGTACTTACTACAGTATGCTCTAACACTTTCCATCTTCCTCTCTATCCTTCCTACTATTTTCAACATATAGACGTCAGGAAATTTTCCTTTTCATTGGCGAGAAGCTCTTATCCTCCCCTACTTGAAGTTCAATAAAGCGGGTACCCTTCCTCAACTAGCTGCTTGTGACTCTTGTAACTCATTAACTCACGTAAAATCAATACACTCGACCAACCCCCTTGTTTGTAAGATCCAGAACTGGCCGTTCTATCTATCCACATGCCATAAAACTATCAGATTTTGTTGGGCACCCAGCCATGTTGGAATCCCTGGCAATGAACAGGCAGACACTCTAGCACGCTATACCGCTATATCTACATCACACCAACCATGTTTCTCACGCATTACAGCCACGGATTATTACCCCCACTCTAAGAGCTTGTATAACCGATGGCAATCTTTTTCATCAGGTCTCTGCACTAATGAATTACATACTGTAAAACTATCAATCTCCTGGTCAGCTCCACATCTTTGGAACAGATGCTGGGAGATGGCTCTCGCTGGCTTACGTATTGGCCACACCCGACCAACACACTTCTATCTAATGTCACATTCTGATCCACCCTTATGTTCCTATGTAATGTTCCCCTTTCAGTTCCACACATTTTGTTGTCCTTTCCACACTTTGATGCAGCCTGTAACTCTGCTTTCCCTCACGTATCCTCCCTTCACCGACCTCCCAACCTATCAGACATCCTTACAGAATCTCACACTTTCTGAACTGACAACCTGTTCTTCCTCATACGCATATATATCCTTCACTTAATCTAACCCCTTACCAAACCCTACTTAACCCATTCACTCACGAACTCCTTTACCCACCTTTGACCTTCTCAATATTCTAGATAGTTGACATAGCAAATAATCTACTAAATCCACTAACCCTTCACTGTACCTTCCTATAGTGCTACATGACTTTAGATGTCTAGCGCATTTTTGTTTTTAACCATTAACCATTAACCCCCTTGTCAGTAAGTTCTAGAACTGGTTGTTCTACCTGTCCACACGTCAGAAAACTAACTGGAACTTTGTGTCATCCCCCTCTCTCTAAAATAACTTAAAATCCAGTGATGCTCGCATTAGATATGAGATCTTTAAATACCCTAATACCCTACCTGGCCCCTCGATACCCACGATACCGAATCCTGACCCAAACTTTGAGTGATGTATGCTGGCATTTAGTTTCCGGTTCCTATGACCCTCATATTGTTTACGATAACTCTATCACTATATCTAAATTAATCAAACCAAAATTAAGTGAGAAGAACGGGCTCCAGCGCCTATATGCAAAACGACCGATTACATATGGAGATCAGTTCAGGCGAGCGTGAAATCATCTCACTAAAGTGATTCGCTCTGCCCGCAGCAAATACTATACAGAAAAATTAAAGACCAACTCAAATAACTGCAGGAACACATGGAAGGTCATCAGTTCAATTCTGAACAGAAATAATACACCTCAGAATCAAACGATAGAAGCTGAGGGAAGTCAGTCTCGAGATTCTACTCATATTTCTCACTTTATCAATAATTGTTTCGTTAATCTTGCACATAACTTAATTAACAATGTCACTCATCCATTCCCATAGTTTTATGAATTTCATGGGGCCTACGCAGAACACAAATCTAACCTTAAATCCCATAACCGAATCCGAACTCTGAGGTAGTGAATCGAGAGAACAACTCTACCCCCTGCTAAGATGGCATCACAGCATCAATAATCAAATCCACTATGCCTGCTATTTCCCGTTTCCTGCTCCACTTGTTCAACACTTTACTTACTACGGGTATGTACACCTAGATAAACTCAAGACAGCAAAGGTTACTCCAGTTCACAAATCGGGTTGCAACATAACAATCCTAGGAGTAAAAGGAGTGTGCAACTACAGACCAGTATCAGTTCAGCCCGTAATAGTAAGATTCTGGAAAAAATAATATCAGACTGGAAAATGATCTCATACATAACAATATTCTGTCTCATTGCCAATTTGGATTTACAAGGAATAAATCAACAAAAATGTCTGTTATAAACCATATCTACAAAGCCTTTGATAACAATGAATTCACTATTGCTGCATGTCTAGATTCAGACGTTTGGCATGGTTAATCATTGATTATGGTGTCAGGGGCTCTGCTAACCGCTTGTTTCATTCATATCTGTCAAATAGAAATCTTTTTTTTTTTCATATAATGGATCCAACTCATATTGCCTTCCATTATCTCATGGTGTACCTCAAGGGTCACTGTTAGGGTCGAGGCTTTTATGATTTTGTGAAGGCATCCTCGTATATGAAATTCATCATATATTAATCAACAATAGAGAACTTACCACTATCAGTAATTGGATTTCTTCAAACAAACTGACGCTAAACACTGTTAAATCCCATTATATTATATTTAATCGTAATAAGAAACTTCCCCGACTTTTGCCGGTAATGTTAAAATGTAAACCTTTGTCAAGGAAAACCGAAACAAAATTTCTTGTAATTATTGACGATAAACTCTCGTGGAAGAGTCATACGAACAATATTCGTCAAAAAAAAAAAAAAAAAAAAAAAGGTATTATTTTGTGGTATCTTGTACCATACGCATGATTTTCTCACTGTGAACGCCCGTAATTGCATCTATTTTTCGTTAATTTATCCACATATAACACTGGGGGTCTGTCAGTGAAACCATAATAAAACCTCTGATAACTGCTCAAAAACGAGTAATCCCAACAAATGCTGGATTAGGCAAATACGACTACAATGAAACTATTGAAGCTTAGAGATACTGTAGTGAATCTCGACCCATCAGACGGAAGAATAGAATGGAAGAGTTACCCCTTCCGCTTGCAAACATGTGGCCGTCAATGACTGTATACGGGTCCAGGAAGATGGGGGCGAGAGATATCTTTATGATCGGCTTTGCTATTTTTTTTATGTACATTTTCTTGTCTTTTAATTAGTTGATTAAAAATTCTATCCACGTTTTCTTTTTTATCCATCTGTATTGGAGAGCACATTATGGTGTCTGGGGCTATATAGTATGGGTTTTTTCTTTTTATCATGTCATTTTAACTAAACTACATTACTTTTTATGGCAGGCTTTACAATTTGGCCTTTTTAAAGAAGTAAAAATCTTAATTTCGGAAAGGGGAAAGACACCGCCTTTTTTTGAGAGGAATGCCACCTTCACCTGGGCTGACCCGAGATTCCCCTCTTATTATCATTTTACTTGTGGGGAGGTGTATATATATAGGCCGGGGCAGCCAGGTCAGGCAGGGGAGAGCATTTTGGTCGTGAGGCTGCAGTCGTGATGGGTTCCTGGTCGTAAGAGTACGCGGTAAGGTGGCATTTTAACCTTTTTTCTCTGTATCTTGATAGGGTGATGTGCTCTCTCTTTACGTTTTTTTTTTATCTCTTGAATTGTTTTAACTCGCATTTTTTAATGTTTTTGTCTTAATTCTTATCAGCATTTTAGTGTTTAAATGTATTTTACCTGTTTATTTCAACGTGTTATAAATAAAATCTTTTTGTAAAAATGAATTGAATACTTTTAGACCCCATCATGCATCCCCTCCAGTTTGTCTAATTAACCCGTTTGTCTAATTAACCCAAAGTTAATTTTGGAAACGCCAGTATGCCTGCCTCACTCTGCCTTTATATAGAATGTAAAGAATTAGGGAGAATTTAAGGCAACACAAGAGAGCCCCCCCCGCCCCGGTTTGAATCTGGGCATATAACCCATAGGATTATTTAAACTGCACGAGTTCAAATCCTTAAATCTGATTTCTATCGACTTCAGGTCGACACGCACTCCATCTCGGACGTAACCACGCTAACCAGTGTTGATCCTTGAGCCTTGGTAACTTCTATACACTTACACTTGCTTCCTATCACTTCATGCACACCCTTCAACCCGCGTAACTTTTTAAGACTAACATACTTGCGTTTCTG